>NC_083569.1:30752148-31014648 GCF_027579695.1 Neoarius graeffei
GTGCTCTCCCCTTTTGCCTAATTCTGTTGCAGTCAAAAATAGAGCTGTTTGTTTTTCTGAAGTTTTTCTTTTCTTTGTGTTCAGTTGTTTTATATCAAGAGCTACTAGCTGCTTTAAATCTTTGAGGAGCTAGAAGGGTTATGCTCTTAAGGGTAACATGTGGAAAAAATCTCTGTTTCTGTGTATTGCTGCGTTTCTGAGCACTAAGAAACAGGTTTTGTTCAGGCTTCTTTTATCCTTAGCACCCAGCTAGGGTTTCCATGAGTTTTGAGCAGAAAATGGTTGTTGAGGATGCACCGTGGACGGAGAGAATTTCACCGGGGTCATGCAGACCTTTGCGAATTCCTCAAATGCGGGAATATCGACTGCATAATTTCTGAAAGTGGGGGAATGCGTTCCTGCTCTCTCCTCTTTCCCATAACCCTGACAGAGTCAAAAATAGAGCTGGTGGCTTTTCTATCTATCTATCTAGCTATCTAGCTATCTATCTCCTTCTTTCCCCTCCCCTGATGTTGTGCGCTGGAGTGCAAGTTGCACGATGTGTTTGAAGTCTTATGAAGACAAGTGGGCTCAGGGACCAAAGTGCAACATGTGGAGAAAATGTAGCTGGCTCTGCATGTTGCTGTTATTTTCGCTCTGCTTGCACGGCTTTCCGACCACCAGGGAACGTGTTCTTGAATGGGTTTAGGTCAGACTTCTGGGAACCTTGGCACGAGCAAGGGTCTTGATCAGGGGCGTCACTAGGAATTAAGCTTTACTGGGGCACTGCACCCCCCCCTCCCCAACACACACACACAAAATGCCCCCCCCCGCACAATGCACCTTAACGTTCCTGTCCCCAACCTATGCAAAGTGGATAATTCTCATGCTCTTGTGGATGAAGTTATGCAAGGAATAGGTCAACGAGACGGAAAACACATCCCAGTCCCCAAAAAAATTATTGTTGGCATTTGGGCTTTTAATGCATGCTGATGCTAAACATGTCACCTCCACTCTCACAATTCACGAACTTAGCTGGTTAGTTATGACTGACTAGCACATAGCCTACAACCTTAATCTTACCTCTCTCACCCTCCTCCTCATCTGTCACTGTTTCCCTGCCCCGTCTCTGCTTCGTGAGAAGAATTGTCTGATATCCATCTGGAAAAGTAATTCAATATCGTTTAATTCGATGTAGTTTAATGGGTTTGTTAGAATATGGTTTGCTTAGTTTTGTTGCAAAAACTTCGCACTACCTTAACTCATCCAGAGCCCGTTCTCTGACTCATCCAAAGAGTAGACTCATCTCTCCAGTAGGCTAAATGGACTCATGGCACACCACACGCACGCTATGTTTACAGTGAGAATCTCCCAGACCAATCAGAAAATTAGTTAGAAAGAAGAGGCGATAGAAGTTTGAAACACACTCTGTCCTACAGCTTACAGTAGATAAATGATCTGCCAAAGAAACTAGTTTGTTACAAAAATCGTTCAACATTTTCTTACTGGGGCACAGCTGATTTTTACTGGGGCACGTGCCCCAGTAAAAAAGGCCTAGTGATGCCCTTGGTCTCCATGAGTTTTCAACAGAAATTTGTTATCAAGAATGCGTCATCGACAGAAGGCATTGCATAGTGCACAGCAGAAGTAAACAGTAGTCCGGAGATGGTGGATCGCATTGCTTGCCCGCAAGCTTTGTTCTTTTATTTCTTCCCTGGTGGTCAGAAAGCCGTGCGAGCAGAACGAAAACACCAGCAACATGCGGAGCCAGCTACATTTTCTCCACACGCTGCGCTTTGGTGCCTGAGCCTCCTTGTCTTCATAAGACTTGCAGACATAGCAGATATTTGCTTTCTTCCAAAATACGAGGACAGACCAACTAGTAATCATAAGAAGATGTAGAAACTTATCCTAAACTAAAAACACGCCCTCTGATGTCGTCACGGTTCGCACCAGGAAAAAAACAAAAAACAAAACTTCTATCCGGAAGGGGACCGACTTTTCAGGTTCCGAACCCAGAGATTAAATTGGGCGGAGCCCTCGGAGCTCACTTCCGCCTCCTTGCCTCCGCAGTACAGCCAGCAGGAGCTGAGCTCCCTCTGCTTCAGTGTTTATTATAATATAATACTTTAATTCATTTTCATCTATTCTAAAAACACCATCAATATGAGAGTTCATCAATAATGATTTAGACAACAAAAAATAAGCTAAAGTGAATTACACCCATCAATTAAAAAAAAACATTTTCATTGGAATTATCATTGAATGCGCTGTGAGAATGCGTGACATCACACAGCATCATCATACGTTTAATCTCATCTCATTATCTCTAGCCGCTTTATCCTGTTCTACAGGGTCGCAGGCAAGCTGGAGCCTATCCCAGCTGACTACGGGCGAAAGGTGGGGTACACCCTGGACAAGTCGCCAGGTCATCACAGGGCTGACACATAGGCACAGACAACCATTCACACTCACATTCACACCTACGGTCAATTTAGAGTCACCAGTTAACCTAACCTGCATGTTTTTGGACTGTGGGGGAAACCGGAGCACCCGGAGGAAACCCACGCAGACACAGGGAAAACATGCAAACTCTGCACAGAAAGGCCCTCGCCGGCCACGGGGCTCAAACCCGGACCTTCTTGCTGTGAGGCGACAGCGCTAACCACTACACCACCATGCCGCCCATACGTTTACTATAAAATACTTTATATTTTATGAGGATTTGTGTTGTACAAAGTTGTAACTATCTGCTAAACATGATGCCTTAGCAAAGTAGACAGAGGTAAGTCATGGTTCTTTTGTTTATTTTGTTTTTAGTTGAGAAACTTTCTCAGGCAAAATATACTAGTGCAGCAGATGACATAAGTAGCGTTAGCTAACACTGACAGACAGGATGCTAGTCGAAATTCACGCATCCATTTGCTAAAGTTCAGATTTTTTTGTCTGTAGTTCTGTCATATTTTATCTTCATTTACTAAGTTGTAGCTGTTTTCTGTGTTTTTAGCTTTTAGGTAAATATCAGAAAATTGATTTAATTTAATGGATGCCTTAAATGGTCGACCTGAACTGCTGGCGACATGGATTTCTCTTGGCTGCATCGTTCTGAAAGTGCTTGTTTCATGAAAGGTGCATCAGAAAATACCTGGTTTTCTGTGTGTGATGTGCTCAAATACACTGTAAAGTTGGCAGATAAATAAAAAAATGCTTCTTTGCATCTGAATTCTGTTCCAAAAATTACTAAAAGCCTGTCCGCCATTATTAGATCGCAGCGACTGACGGGTAGGCGGATTTCACTCGGCTGCATCGTTCTTAAAGTGCTAATCTAATGAAAGTTACGTCAGAAAACCCCCAGTTTTCTGTGTGTGCTGTGCTCAATTACACTGTAAAGTTGGCGAATAAATAAAAAACTGTTTCGAAAAATGCTTTTTTGCATCTGAAACCTGTTCCAAAAATCACGAAAAGCTTGCCCGCCATTATTAGATCGCAGCGATTTACAGCTTGGTGGCGCTGTACGCTTGACGTTATTTGCATCAGGACCTTCTTTTGTTTCCACACAGACTCTATAATATTCTCCTCAGTGGTGTGAATTCTTGATACCGATTCTTTTGAAAAAGACACGAAAGCTCTTCAAATTCATCCTCAATCTTTGTTTTTTTGTTTGAGGATGATTTGGAGCCGATAGCTGAGCAAGCAGACTCAAAAGAGAACCCATCCTCATCTGAGTCACACCAGATAGTGAGATTATAAAGAAGTTCCCTTCTATAACTTTGTGCCACATTGTCAAAATTTGCAACAGACCCCTTGCACTGATCTCACACTTATATTAGCAACCGTTACTGCCATTATCCCGGGGGACAAGCGAACTTTGTTTACATACTGAAGGCAAGCAATATTGAAGATGTCAGATGTCTGCAGTTTGAGGGAAGCTACCACTAGAAAAGCTTTACTACCGGATTGCTTGGATAATCTAAGTCAGAGAGAAGCAAAGGATAGATACAGGCAGAAGTTAGCTTATTTATGGTTATGATGTGTGCAAAATTGCTTGAAATTATTGGCATGATGATGTCCATTTTTGGCCTAGGTTTACCTGCATGGATGTTGGAATGTACCTTCTCACTGCATTTTCTTTGTTTTAATAATTAAAAAAAAAAAAAAAAAACATTGTTTACTGAAAGAGAAGGGCAGGGAGGATTAAGAATCCATTAGCTGTGGTTTGTTTACACCCGATACTAAAACTGGTAGCGTCCAGCAAAAGTAAGACTCAGAGACAGTTTCACTAACTCTTTATAGGCTCCAGTGAGAATTGAACTCACAACCCCTGGTTTACTAAACCAGTGCTCTCACCACTGAGCTATGGAGCCTTAACTCTTTCACAGTTGCTGAAGATTGGAGTAACAGCAGAACCTTGAAGACCCTGCGCTGATCCCCAAAACAGCCCCCAGAAACTGCTGTAAAGTCACTCACAGCTTTAGTTCCTAGCTGCAGTTAGCTTCTGTTTACTATTTGCCTCGCAAAAAATGGACACTCATTTTAAATAATGCAGTGCGTCAGTCGTAGAGTGGGCTGTGCATTCTGGCTACTTTCTCATCTGAGTGAACAAAAACACTGGACAGGCCAAGACCTCAAGAGACAAACCATAAGCACCATGAGTGACCTCACTGATCTCCAGGCTCTTCATGTGGGGCCATCCTCAGTAGCAGCCAGTGGTTTTCAGGTGATGAGAAAGCTCAGAGGCTCATCAGAGTGACACCATCTGACAGCCATCTTACCACTCACATCGTTGAGCAGAATGGTTATTTAGGCTACTGGAAGCTACACAAAACTGGTCAAGTTATTGATGTAGTTGGTGAGAAAAATTGCAAGAAAAATGCCTGCATGTGCAGCAGTGAACTGTACAAACTGGTTGTGGACAGACATTTCACCTGTGAGTATTGATAGTGTGTGATCATTTTTATGTGTGTGTGCAGTGCCATTTGCGTGGACCCACCTACAGCATTTTATGATGGTTTGCAAGAGCAAAATAACAGAAAATCTGTCTTATCGTTTTGTCTGTTTTTGTTGAAAATCTGACAGTGATATCTGGGATGAACACTGTAACTGTGTCAGATTTTTGATGGAAATGTCCCAGACTAGATCAAAGCCAAAGTCTAGACATGTTTGATATTGAATGTGAGAACTCAAGCTCAACGGCTCAAACTCAAAAAGAAGAATGAACTGAGTAAATTAGCCTCAGTAGCCTAAATGAAAGAAGGACCATAGCCTTAGGCAGAAATGGCAATGAGGGATGCAAATAAAAAGAGATGTTGTTGTTCTAGTTTGGTCAGCAGTTATTTTCATTTACCTCAAGCTAAGCACAAATGACAATGTCGATCATCTACACACGTCACACCTACTTGCACAAATTGACAAAATGGGCATGATTGTCTGTTTTAACATGATTTTAGTTTAAATTGAGTCCAAGTATATTGATAAGTACTCTTAAATCAGGGTTGGTCATATTTCCCGGTCAATGGCTTATTTCCCGGATGGCGTCCAATATATGATTTCCTGTACAAAGAAAAACTGAAATAATCTCTGTAAAAATAATTATAGTAGTGAAAGAGCTGCTCAAAAAAAATGATCAGAGACTGAACTGGAAAAGAAAGAAAAAAAAACAACAGTGAAGGGGAGTGCTATAAAGATATGTAAGGAATGTGGGTAAAGTTGAGAAAATTAGAAGTGGTAATGAAAGGAAAAAAGTCAGGAGATACTTTTCTTGGGGCAAATTTGATCGGACATGACAGTTTAACACAGAAGTCAAATGATCACACACTATTGATGTGAGTGGTAAGATGGCAGCCAGATGATTTCACTCATCTCAACAGCAGGGAATTGAGGTATTTTACCCACGTGACCAAGTCACGTGACGCAGCCATTTTGGATGGCACACTTAAGTCCTTCAGTGCAAGCCGGTATGAGATGGTGGAGACCTTTGCACATTTTAACAAGAAAGTAAGCTGTGATTCGTGTTAAATTGGATCTGTCTTTTATCACAAACACTGTACCCAGCCTTGGTATGGAGCCCTGTTTATTTATTTCTGTGTCCCGTTTCTTTCTAGCCTCTGTTATTGCGTTTTATGTCTGATGTCTGCTACATGCAACCCTAGACAAATTAACACTGCCTTGTTTCACTGCTCAGATGGGTTAACAAACACCGACCCATTTACTTTTTGCTATATATTTTATCAAAATTGCATTAACTGATAAACTAACCTGAAATGAAATGATCACTGCAAAGTCTGGAGTACTCTGTTGGCTCCCAATCCTGTCTCTTCGCAGCTGCAATCCATTTGGCCCTCTTGTCTGGGTCAGTAGGAAACCAGTAGTGATGTGTCGGTCGCGAACGATCCGGTTCAAAGAGCCGGCTCTTTGAAGTGAACGACGGGAGCCGGCTCTTCGGTGGGAGCCGAGTTGGGGAGCCGAATTAGTTTTTTGTCCTTAGGTGCCTCAGAGAGAGAGAGACTTTCACAAAAGTTGCTGTCCGATTGCGTCTTTGTGTTGTCTATTACCATTCAAAGGAAAAAAGTAGCATGGTGTACGCCTACTTTTTTTGGTTGGGGGGGTTGATGTCATTCACAGCTGCGAAAATACGAAAATTGGTGTAATGCTTAAAGTTGTGGAGCGCAGGGGAGAGGAGTCTGTGAGGCACCTGAGGAGGGGAAAATCAGCTGTGTATTTTATACTGGTAATATAACACAGTTTTGCATTATGTTTGTGAGAAAATAATTTATTAATTGGTAAGTAAGTTTTATTTCTATAGCTAGACCATTGTTACACTGCTATACTTTACAAAGCTTTACAATGGCTACAAAAACTAAAAAAAAAATGGAAAACATCCTATTGATAAAATATAAATAATAATGTAATTAATTAACTAGTTAATTGCAGCAATTAAATCAAAAATAAAATCTCAGGAGCCGTTTGGGAGCCGAAAGAGCCGGCTCCTTATAGTAAGAAGAGCCAAAAGAGCTGTCCCAACTACGGAAGTGTTTGCTTTTCACCAGCCAAGGTATGGACACATTTACTGAACAAATCTTACACAGTGACTCTCCAGTTCTCTGTTTGTGGACAAATATACACCTGTCGCTTGTTGCCAACGAAAGGAAAACACGCAGGAGCCCGTGTTGTTCACCGCTTCATGGGTCGAACGTACGCAGGGGCAAACTGATGTCATTCAACCCTGCAAACAACTACTTACGTCGCTCGTGGAAAGCGGAAGGAACAGTCTTCAGTCATCTCCTTGGCCCGTCCAAACAAGGCATTTGATTTCTTCCCGTGATGTTGTTGCAGCGCTTTTCAGTGCTGATCCTCGTCACACTCGACCACCAGCTCATCTCTACGACGCCAAGGCCGTGCCCCTATCCTCGTGACAGTCGCTTAAGCGTGATCTGTGTTCTTCTTGAGGCCCAGGCAAGAGCTAACACACGCGAGGTTTCTGTGCTGTAGCGGCTGCCATGTTCGCTTAACACGAGAACGGTCCCCGATTCAAAACCAGGCGGAATCGGTGCTGGTTTTCTTGAACTTGGTGGCGAACAAATGTCGAGCTGCGATCTCTGCTCCGTCCGTGCCTTTTGGAACAGTCCCAAACCGAGACGCTGAAAAAGCTTTGCGTCTTTTCTGCTGTGCAATGGTTTCCCCTTGCACCTGACAAGCGAATAGACGCTCCTGAGAAACCTGGCAGAGCCACGCTTTGCCTTTTGAGCTCTGCTTCCCTTAACGCCCAGTTATCGCCTTGCTAAGCTCAGGTACTCTCGAAACAGCCAGAAAGACAGACCCTTAACGTGACCGGATTGCTTTCTGTGGATTAGTGGTTGTCATGTTCTCATACGTGCAGACGACCATCGGGACAAAACCTCGTTTGAACGGTTTCCCTGCCTCTCTGGTTTTCCGTCAAGGTCCGTGACGGCTGCTTTAAAAACAAAATCGGGCATTATCTGCCTGTCTGTTGACTGTGGAAGCACGGACATTGCAATTCGTCACGGGGAGGTGGTGTTCTCAAATACCACTTGGTTGCTCGTTTACGGAGTGAGGTCAGGTCAACAGGGCTGCACACGGCATCAGAACGCTGCAAATTGGCATTGACTCTGGAATGCTTCATCCTGTCTCAACGAGTATTTGCCGGCCAACATTCAGACACGTTTGCTTATTAACTCTCAAACCGTGACTTTGCAGTTCTCCGTTTGTGGAAAACAGGCAAAGTAGCTTGCCGCCAACGAAAGACAAACACGCAGGTGCCCGCGTCCTTCAAACACGCCCAGGTTTGCGCAAACCGACGCTGTTCGACTACATGCAACGCGAGCGGAAAGCAGAAGGATCAGCCCTCGGTCACCTCCTTGGCAAGGCAGTGACGAGCAACTGATCCGTTCCTGCTGTTTCCTCCCAAGCGCCTCGCCATGCTCTCTGCCTTTCATCAGAGCAACGAAGCGTTAAAGGGTGTGCGTTGGCCAGGAATCGAACCCGGGTCAACTGCTTGGAAGGCAGCTATGCTAGCCACTATACCACCAACGCTGCAGGCCTACCCTGGCGACGCAGGCCTACCCTGGCGACCCAAGCCTAAGTGCCATTGCTTCTGTATTTGAGGCCCAGGCAACAGCTGATCGGTCCAAGAGCTGAGGTTTCTGTAGTGTAGTGGTTATCATGTTCGTCTAACACACGAAAGGTCCCCGGTTCGAAACCGGGCAGAAACAGCGCTGGGTTGGTTTATTTATTTTTTGAACTCGGCAGTGAGTGACTGCTGAGCTGTGATCTCTGCTCTGTCCGTGCCAACTACGGAAGCAAGTATTTGCTTTTGACCAGCCAAGGTACGGACACATTTGCTGAACAAATCTTAAACAGTGACTCTACAGTTCTCTGTTTGTGGACAAATATACACCTGTCGCTTGTTGCCAACGAAAGGAAAACACGCAGGAGCCCGTGCTCTTTCTTCACCGCTTCATGGGTCGAACGTACGCAGGGGCAAACTGATGTCATTCAAGCCTGCAAACAAGTACTTACGTTGCTAGTGGAAAGACCAGTCCTCAGTCCCCTCCTTGGCCCCTCCAAACAAGGCATTATGTACATGTCTGTTGACTGTGGAAGCATGGACATTGCAATTCGTTATGGGGAGGTGGTGTTCTCAAATACCACTTGGTTGCTCGTTTCCAGAGTGAGGTCAGGTCAACCGGGCTGCACATGGCATCAGAACGCTGCAAATTTGCATTGACACTAAATGTCACTTGAACAGCCTTGAAGGACACACCCCTTAGGAGGCATGCTTTGGTTTTAGTTTTGTTGCAGAATAAATCAAAAAAATCATTAAAAACGTGCTCCAATTTGCAAAACAGACGAAGCCTGAAATGCCCACTAACTTTTAAGCATTTTGCATATGATGTCACTTCTTTGAACAAACAGTAACTTACCAGGAACGCATTCTTGTAATGGTGGACTCAAAGAGCCAAACTTTACCAAATAAACAGAACATGTTCCTGGTCTCGTATTAAAATACATTTTAGACAGTAAACTATTAAACATGTCTAGTTTTATCAGGTATAATTCCCAGGGGTAATATAATTTTCAGAAGACTGGCACTTTAACGGAAACAAAGGGTTTGGCACGTGACAGCTTGCTTGACCAAAAAGGAGACAGTCTGTGCATTCAGAAGCCACAAACAAAGGCTTCAAAGGTTCCACTGAGATTTGAACTCAGATCACTAGAGTCAAAGTCCAGGGTGCGAACCATTACATAGCCAAAGGGTTGTTTTCACTGTCAAACCTTTGAATAATATAATGAAATTCCAGCAGCACATGAACACATGATTGAAGGTTTTACCTGAAATCGTCAACTTGTTGGAAAAAAAATTCTCGGAACCCTGACTGCTGGCTACATGGTTAATCATTCTTTGTTGTTTGTATTAATTTCTAGTTTTGTAATTTGTCAATGTCAACATTCAGTTGACATTGTAACCACATGATAATCCAAGTCAAACGTCACATGTCGTTCCACGAACTAAAACTTAATATTTTTACATCTAAAAACATAAAATACCTACTGATATTGTAACATGTGGCAGATATTCACAACAAACTGAAAAAAAATACAAATTTATCTGAAAAGGCATGCTAGCTGAAGCTTCCATTTTCACTCATATGCAGGCAAAACTCCCGACAAGCATTCACTAAACGCAAACCATGAGCATAAAACCCATGGCCCGTTCATAACCCACAATAGCAAATATCAGAAGTGGGATTCAAGTCCACACCTCCAGAAAAGACTGCAACCTAAACACAGCACCTTACACCACTCAAAATCTAGGTTATACTTAACCAGGTTAGTGACACTGTATTGGAGGTGCAGAAAGCTGGTATAGGGTAAGGTGGCCTGGGCCAATCTCTTACACCTTTACAGCTTTATTAGCCATTGCACACAGGCAGAGAAATGTCTGACCAACGAGCATTTTTGATGGAAAGAAAGAAAGAAAGAGTTGGGGTGTTGTGTGATCTGTAGCCTCGGTCACAACCAGCCATACGTGCTCCTACGGCTGGTCTACGTGCAAAAAACGCAAGAAACGCACGGAGGGTGCGCATGTGACGTGCTGATTTTTGCGCCGTAGACTGGCCACAGACCGGCCGCAGAGGTTCTTTGTCATGTCAAACAAACTTTACGGGCGCTTACGTTTTTTTCAGGTTGCAAAACAAACTTACGGCCAACGCATGTCTTTCTCCATGAACAAAAAAAAAAAAACGCAGTGATTTGGGAAATGCCAAAAAATCGTATGGCCGGTTGTGACCTAGGGGAGAGAATTACTGCAGACTAACGGTCCAGTAGCTTGTTGAACATGGAGAAAACCAGGAAATGGGGAAAAGGTCAACCCAGCAAAGAAAGAACTTATTTCTTTACTTATTTTTTTAACAAGACAATTTCTAGATCTACTACAATGTCATGTGAACAGATAGAATAGAAAAAGCTCTATTCCCACTCATTACTTTAGAAAACTCATTTATCTTTATTTAAAGAATATATCAAATAAGAAAGCTGTTTCTTTGTATTTAGGACAAGGCACTATTCCTGGAAATACTATAAAACCAGGTTGATGAGTGGAGCAGAAGAAGCAAACCCCAACTCCAGCTGTTTGGTCTAAAAGTCTATTTAATATAACATTTTCAGTTAAATAACATGTCAGACATTAAAGTGATAAAAACAAACACTATGCTTCATCTAAAACAAACAACAAAGAAACAACAACTTACTACTGTCAATGGCTTTAAATATACCACTTCCAAATATTAAAATCCAGAAAGGTAAACACAGCTAGACTCCACCCCCAACAGCTGGATCCTTTTGAACAGAGACATCGCTTTGGGCTTTGGGTGTGTGTGTGTGTGGTTTCCATGCAAAAAGTTCAATATTTCTAACATTTGACCACCAAAAATGTGCAGCTCTACCAGAGCAAAGCCTGCAAAAATAAGCTGAACTCATTAACATTCCTCTCCCCGGAAATCTGTTATATATAGATTGAGGCACTGCCTAAAAGCTCATCTGTTTCTGGGTTGTAGAATTTTCTTATATCATAGCCAGCCTCTCTTGTTTTATTTCTTTACCGTTATAGTTACTATACTGTTTCCTTATGTTGTACAAAACATACACAGAAAGAGAAGAGCTCTGGCCTGATGAGTAGAGTCAGGGCACTGATTTTATTTACAAATTCGATTTCACCATTGCTGAGACAAGAATACAAAAAAAATAACATATTGGAAAAATAATATCATATTGAAAACTAGGGGCGGCATGGTGGTGTAGCGGTTAGCGCTGTCGCCTCACAGCAAGAAGGTCCGGGTTCGAGCCCCATGGGCGGCGAGGGCCTTTCTGTGTGGAGTTTGCATGTTCTCCCCGTGTCCGCGTGGGTTTCCTCCGGGTGCTCTGGTTTCCCCCACAGTCCAAAGACATGCAGGTTAGGTTAACTGGTGACTCTAAATTGACCGTAGGTGTGAATGTGAGTGTGAATGGTTGTCTGTGTCTATGTGTCAGCCCTGTGATGACCTGGTGACTTGTCCAGGGTGTAACCCACCTTTCGCCCGTAGTCAGCTGGGATAGGCTCCAGCTTGCCTGCGACCCTGTAGAACAGGATAAAGCGGCTAGAGATAATCAGATGAGAGATGAGATGAGATATTGAAAACTAAATATAATACAATGAATCCGCTGCCTGGTACGAAACCCCGGGATAAAACCCCAGTGGGATTAGAACCTCCCAGGAACAGACTCCTCGTCTGAATGCAGCGCATGGCGCTCCAGGGATTCGAGCTTTGACTTTGAAAAGATGATCGAGGTTTTGTTTAAAAAAAAGTGCAATTGAGGAAATATTTAAAACACTCAGCATTGGCATTATCAGCATACTAATATTAAGAAATTGTGTTATGAAACTAGAAAGACCATTAAAGAGTTTTCTAGAGTTATAGTTTGTTTGTAAAAGATGAAAATATTGTTTTCGAAGTGTGCACGTTTTGCACGAACCAGTGGAAACTCAGGCATGGTTCCAGAGAGCAATGAGCAGGCCAGGAAGGGCAGTTTGGAGGGGGGGCTTGCCGTAGTTAGTTGGACAAACCCTCAAACACAGCAGGGGAATTAGCACAAGTGGTAGAGTGCTTGCTTAGCATGTAAGCGGTAGTGAGCTTGAGGCCCACATTCTCCAAAACAGTAACTGCCATCTTGCTTGCTTTTAACAGAGAAAAACTTTCTTGTCATCTTGCAAACCATCTGACTCATCTGCACTTTCAGCCAAGTCAAGATCAAATTTCTTTTGCCACATTCAAAGCAGCACATCTGTGAAAACAGTCAGTATTTGGATTAAACCCACAACCTTGGCACTGTTTGCAACAATGGCCAAAATCAACTAGCTGCATACTACTTTTCTGCTGATATGCTCCTCTGATGAGCTCTGAATGTTAGCTAACACAGATTCCTTTCAGCTTGCTTGTCTTTATTTCCTGAATTGCTGACTGACCTCAGTATCTCCAACTCACATTTTTCAACAGGGTTGTCATATTCCCACCATCCACGATGAAATTCTAACTCTTGCTTGTGTGCAAAGTCAGCTTAGACAGCTTTTACAAAGTGAAAATATGATGCTTACCTGCTTGTATTAGCAAGAAGGTCCGGGTTCGAGCCCCGTGGCCGGCGAGGGCCTTTCTGTGCGGAGTTTGCATGTTCTCCCCGTGTCTGCGTGGGTTTCCTCTGGGTGCTCCACAGTCCAAAGACATGCAGGTTAGGTTAACTGGCGACTCTAAATTGACCGTAGGTGTGAATGTGAGTGTGAATGGTTGTCTGTGTCTATGTGTCAGCCCTGTGATGACCTGGCGACTTGTCCAGGGTGTACCCCGGCTTTCGCCCGTAGTCAGCTGGGATAGGCTCCAGCTTGCCTGCGACCCTGTAGAAGGATAAAGCGGCTAGAGATAATGAGATGAGACCTGCTTGTATTCTTAAACCTGCTGATGAAAAGCTTGCATCTGTCCTGAAAAGGCACTTTTCACCACCTTCTACCCAACTGCTGTCAATGAACAATGAAGCAACAAATGCTTCCTGAGGCATGCCCCAAAAGTGTGAGAAGCATGCCAGGGACTCCATGTCAGGAGATTGGGTTGTTTTAGTGGCAAAACCCTTGAAGCTCACCAACTGATATTCAAGCAAATGGGAGTCAGAATACACTCCCCCAGAATAATATCCACTTCTGGGCAATCGCTCACTTGAAAATAAACAAACAACCAATGGAAACTCAGGCATGGTTCCAGAGAGCAACGAGCAGGTCAGGAAGGGCAGTTTGGGAAACTCCCGGTATTTAGTTGAACAAACCCTAACTCACTGCTGGGGATTTAGCTCAAGTGGTAGAGCGCTTGCTTTGCATAGGCAGGGGCCCAATCTTTGAGCTCTCGGCGCATGTAGGAAACATCGCGAAAATAAATGCCACCGGAGTGAAGGGGATTTGGTGAAATTCTACCGTGGGCTTTTTGTGTGGAAGTGTATTAATGTTGTGTTTGAGTTGAAAGTTTGCAGGTTGTCGCGCCGGACGGGATTCGATACCGCGACACTTCTACATGGGGGTCTGGTGATCTTCTCTGTCGTTCTGAAAAAAATAAAAAAACAGCGCAGCGCGTCATTTGTCGACTCCTCCTCTACGAAGAACAGCGCAGCACATCTCATCTCCCGACAGACTCCTGCATGGGGAGGGATTGTCGATCTTCTCCGTCTCAATTTTCGGCGTGGAAAAAAGAAAAAGAAAAAAGAAAACCGCGCAGCGCGCCATTCATCGATGCCTCCACCATAAAAAGAGCAGCCCGGGATTCTTCGATGCCTCCTCCACCGATGCATTCATTCGTTTATTTGAAATGTTTATCTATGGCTAACTGTACTCTAACTTATGGCAATGCAATGCTATGACAAATGGTGGTAATAAAAGAAAATGTCTTTACCTTATATTAGCAGTGACAAGAACTGTGTATATTAATAGTAATGCTTTCCCATGTTCATGTTAATTGTTTGATGGTAATAATAAAGTGGCACAGACACAATATGCTGTTTTTTTTAGCTGCTACAACTGTTGACTTAGGATGATACACAGGATACAGTAACTTTATAGTAGACCTTATAGGGAGAGGTGTTTCTCCTTATATTAGTAGAATTACTACTAAAAGTTTGCCAATAATAATTATCTTCATATAGTCAGTCCATTTAATGTTCAGGTTGTTTGATGGTGAAGTTAAGTGCACAAAGACAGTAACACAATATGTGGTGTATTTTGTATGATAAAGGTTTTTTTTATGATGATACACAGGCCGAGACAAATACATCTGAGTGCAATCAATCACTTTTAATGTATCTGAAATTGGACAGTAAAAAACAAGAGATGAAACATCAAGTTTAAAAACCAAGCATGTATTTAATCACTCACACAAACCAATGTACAATTTACAGGGAGAAATGTGCATGAGTAAAGGGGGAAGGTTGTCAGGAAAACTATGTACATGTAAAAACTACATAATATATGTGGTATATACACACACACAAACACACTATATACAAGCAATAGCAGCAGAACTTATACACACACTATATACATATTGTACAATAGAAGAACTACTTTTGAGCTCTCTGTTCTTCCAACCACTCTTCAACAGACTTGCCACCTGAGGCCTGGGAACAGAAAGTCGCGCTCCCAAAGCGACTATGCCCATACTCTTTAGTCTTGGGTTTGCCACATTGGCTACACATGTTATATGTCGCACCCCTTACATATTTTCTTTTCTCCGCACTACCACTGGCCTCTTCAGCGGCTTGCCGACGCCTGTTCCTCTCTGTGTACCGTGAAACAGGAGGTGGTGGGCCAGCGGGAGGAGGCGGCGGGCCAGGGGGCGGAGGTGGCGCAGGTACAGATGGGGCTGCACCAGGTGTTGAGGCAGCCAAAGTCGTGGCTGGGAGCTGGAGAAAGGGAATAGGTGGTGCAGGAATAGTCATTGCTGGGAGCTGTACCAATGTGAAGGGAGTTGGCACTGGCAGTGCACTGGTGCCTAATGTTGCAGGGAGAGGAAAAACAGGTGGTGGGGTGGGGGCAATTGGACGGTCTTGGCGGTCTTTGGGGCGACGGCCTGGGCGTAGCAGAGGAGCCCGGCCCTCCAGATTCGGGGGGAACACAAATTCATGTCGTTGCCCAGATGATGCAGGAGGGACGATCAGTTTTTCCTGCGGCTGCGGAAGCTGGGCAGGGGCGACGGGAATTTGGGGTCCTGGAGTCAGTCCCTGAGTGAGTGTACTCATCTCCTGACCTTTCAGCCGCTGTTGAAACCTGAAATGAGAGAGTTTGTGGGAGGGTCATTTGTGTGTTCATGGGACAATTATGAGACCATTATTGTGTAAATTTGAGGGAAATCAATAAAAAAGGGGGAGACCTACCACTGAATAAGTGTCCGCTGGTTGATTTGAAACAACTGAATTGTTGTATCTGCCATCAACCGTGGGCTGGCGATGATCAAGTCATGGATGTGGTGGTAATCATCCAGAATTCTGGTCCACCTGGGAGTGGAAACACCGGCCTTCCTGGTAGTGCACTTGTGCAAAGTGCACAAGCGTGTGCACATGGCGTCTACCAAGCGGCTGGTACCAGGCCACTGAGCCGGCCCCCCAGGGTGACCTATCAAGCTGCGCTTGACGCTCTCCACACCCGGTGTGACTCCAGACTGCTTCGGTGCCTTGAATCGACCAGACGACAGCCGCTCCTGGTGACGTGGCTGGTAGTCGATCCTCTCCTTGTCGCTGTCTGGGAGTGCCGCCCACAGCTGGATGACCTCGGTCACCTGTGGCTGAGTGAGGTAGGCGGCATCTCGCAGGTCCACCAGGTAAGCAGCCAGCTCTTGCACTTTGTCCCACCCAGGAATGCCATCCGGTCCAACGACGACGCCCTAAATAAAAAAAAAATTAAAAAGTATTCATTAGTAGTGGTAAATGTAAAATGTAGTAACATTAACTTGGAATTGAAATATCTGTTAGTGTCTTACCTGAGCCCCTGAAGTGGTGGCAGCAGCAGTAGCAGCAGGGTGCAGTCCTTGACCCGACGTGGACGGAACGGCGGCAGCAGCAACTGGACGCTGACCTCCACCCATGGACGTGGACGGCAGTTCTGGTAGAGGTGGTGGTGAAGGTGCCCGACGCCTTGTGGTTGAGGGCCTCCTTTCAATGTCATGGTCATCGTCAGTCAGCACAGGAACTGTGATGTCCTCTGTCTCCTCCTCAAAGCCTTCGTCCTCAATGTCCTCGTCATCAATGTCCTCCACCAGCTGGTCCTCCTCCTCTTGGTTGTGGAGCGTTGGAGTAAGTGATATGCCAGTCTGGCTGTACAGGTACTCCATGGCCAACAATTCACCTATGAAAAGTAAAACAGAAAAACAGAAAATTGTTCATATTCAAGTAATACATTAAAATGTAACTATATGATACACTGCCTGAGGTAATTTTGTCCTTTTTGAATAAGTGATCAGTGCTAACCTGTGTAGACTCCAGGACTGCGGTACTGCTCATCCCAACGTTTTCCCAGAACGGCTTGGCTGAGCCGATCCACGGCCTCCTGCAGAACACTGCCGTAGGTGCGCATGGAAGTGGGTGCTTGAACAGAGTCCTTCATTCTGTCCTCGTTCCAGCGCATCAGTCCTTCCAGAAGATACAACTGGAAATGCGAGGCGCTGGCACTGGTTCCTGATGGATAAATACATGAACACAAAAAAGTTAGGACCCCAGGTCACAGAATTATATGCCATGCTCCTCCTGTTATAACACAATTTCCATTACAACCAGACATACATTACAAAAGGAGTGTTACGCTCACATCACAAGTGAGAAATAATGTAGAGGAGGCATGGAGCCAGTTCACTTATTTTACTTTTCAAAGCCAGCGCTACAAATTCAACCAAAGAGTGAAACAAAACAAAAGCCAGAATATGAACTTTAAAGTCCTTCAAAGAGGCACGCCGCTCAAGATTGAACGGGAGGCACTGAGAAGGACGTCGTCTTGCCCTCGCTGCTCTCTCCTACGTAGAAAAAACAGCCAGGTCATTTTGAAGGAGCATCAGGTGGACCCACGCGTCCCTCGTCAGCCTAATCGGCTACATCTTGCACACCTGAGAAGACACAAAAAAAAGCAGGAGGGCGGAAAAACCAAGACACGCCCTTTGGGCCGCCACAAGAAGTCATATCAAACTATTAATAAAGTACCCCCCCCAAAAAAAAAAAAAAGAGAAAGTAAATACCTGGGATAAACCCAGTCTTTGGGTTCGCCTTGAACAGTGTGTGGCGAATCCACTCCTGTTGGAAGGGAGGAAGATGGTCCTTCCAGTGAGAGGGGAGATCCACCGGTGGCTGTGGCTGAGCAACTTCTACTGGAGGAGGCATGGCGGCTGTTGGAGGAGGCATGACGGCTGTTGGAGGAGGCATGGTGGCTGCTAGAGGAGGAATGGTGGCTGCTGTTTGCAGCTGTGTCTCACACTCTTGTGTGGCACGCACAAGTTCCTCATCGTCGGCCTCAGAAGGGCCTGGAGCACAAATAGTAAAATTGTTAGGTAGGCCTACAGTTACACACAGACAAATGTACACAGAGACAACACACAGACATGAATGTATGGAAGATGGTGCTTGCTTACCACAGAGGAAGCGCAACTGTTGGGGAATGGGTTCTGGGCACCGATGTGCAGTGCTGGAGCCAGACAATTGCGGTGCTGGAGCTGAAAAAAAAAAGACCGGAAAGGTAAGGCAAAATGATTAACGCAACATACTGCATGCATGCATATTAACAGTTGGTGAATACTGAAAACCACTTACAGGGTTTCACAGGTGACACAAGTTTTTTGGCCAGCTGTGAGGGAGGCAAGTGTTTGCCTCCCTCCATGGTCGGTTTTAAAACAAATAAACCGTTTTGAGTACATACAAATACATTTCAGTACGCAGTTTGCTTTTTACATTTAATCGGTTTAGTCTGATTAAACAAATGCAACAATTTCCCCCTTCCTCATACAAGTAAGCCAGATTTCAGGTGGGCAGGCTGTTTGTTTGACCATTTAACCCGTTTTCACCAGAAATGAAGCACAACAACAAATTTTAAACCGTTTGGGTTTAATATCTTTTCGTATAAGTAAGAGATTTCCTTTACAGCCACCTACGTTAATGGTAGTCAATTACCACAGGCAGAAGAACAACACCGTGTATCACGAAACTTTACGAATTTTACGCTCAGCATTTTATGTAAAATCAAGAATCAGTAGCGACTACATTTCTCCGTATCATCCACCAAAAATCTCAAAGTTACATATACATTTACCTAGGAGAAATGCAAGTCCACTTACCCCGTTGAATCGCTGTGATGTTCCGATCACGAATGACAAGAGAAAGAGCGGGCAGGGCCTAAAGTAAGCCCATGGGAGGCAACCTCATTGGTCAAAAGTAAGCCCACTGGCCCAAAGTAAGCCCATGGGAGGCAACCTCATTGGTCAAAAGTAAGCCCATGTCCGACCTGATTGGCCACTGTGGGCTTACTTTGGGCTTACTTTAGCGGTAACAGTGAGACACAGTAGGCGCAAGTAAGAGGTAGTGGGATCGATGCCCACATTCTCCAAAGCCTCCATCTTACTTGCATTTTACAGAGAAAAACATTCTTGTCATCTTGCAAACCAGCCGAATCATCTGCACTTTCAGCCAAGTCAAGATCAAATTTCTTTCGCCACATTCAAAGCAGCACATCTGTGAAAACAGCCACTATTTGGATTAAACCCACAACCTTGGCACTGTTTGCAACAATGACCAAATCAACTAACTGCACACTGCTTTTCTGCTGATATGCTCCTCTGATGAGCTCCGAAGGTGAGCTATCACAGATTCCTTTCAGTTTGCTTGGCTTTATTTCTTGAATTGCCCACTGACCTCAGAATCTCCAACTCACATTTTTCAGCAGGCTTGTCATAGTCCCACCATCCACTATGAAATTCTAACTCTCGCTCGAGTGCAAAGTCAGCTGAGACAGCTTTTACAAACTGAAAATATGATGCTTACCTGCTTGTATTCTTAAAGCTGCTGGTGAAAAGCAAGCTGCTGTCGTGAAAAGGCACTTTTCACTACCTTCCAGCCAACTGCTCTCATTGAACAATGAAGCAACAAATGCTTCCTGAGGCATGCCCCAAAAGTGTGAGAAGCATGCCAGGGACTCCATGTGAGGAGATTGGGTTGTTTTAGGGGCAAAACCCGTGAAGCTTACCACCTGGTATTCATGCAAATGGGAGTCAGAATACACTCCCCCAGAACAAAAGTCTGCTTCTGGGCAGTTGCTCACTTGAAAATAAACAACCAACCAACCAATGGAAACTCAGGCATGGTTCCAGAGAGCAACGAGCAGGCCAGGAAGGGCAGTTTGGGGAGCTTGCGGTAGTTAGTTGGTCAAACGCTCAAACACAGCAGGGGAATTAGCTCAAGTGGTAGAGCGCTTGCTGCGCAAAGGCAGGGGCCCAATCTTTGAGCTCTCGGCGCATGCAGGAAACATCGCGAAAATAAACGCCAACGGAGTGAAGGGGATTTGGTGAAATTCTACCGTGGGCTTTTTGTGTGGAAGTGTATTAATGTGTTTGAGTTGAAAGTTTGCAGGTTGTCGCGCCGGACGGGATTCGATACCGCGACACTTAATCTTATATTTAAGTTAAGTTAAATAATCTTCTATTTGAGTTCTAATAAACTTCTAATAAGAAATAATAGATAAATTCACCCATATTAAAGATATTTTCTCTCAACAAGAGATCATTTTTTGCAGTGTACACAGATTGTCTCAAATACAGGGCCCTTTTGGTCAAACAAGCTGCCAAACCCTTTGTTTCCGTTAAAGTGTTCGTCTTACGAAAATTACATTACACCTGGAAATTATACCTTATAAAACTAGACATGTTAAATAGTTTACTGCCTCAGTTGTATCTTAATACAAGACCGGGAACATGTTCTGTTTAGTTGGTAAAGTTTGGCTCTTTGAATCCGCCATTACACGAACGCGTTCCTGGTAAGTTACTGTTCATTCAAAGAAGTGATGTCATATGCGAAACGCTTGAAAGTTCGTGGCATTTCCAGCTTCATCTGCTTTACAAAGTGTAGCACATTTTAAACTTTTTTTAAAATTCTGCAAAGCTAAAACCAAAGCATGCCTCCTAAGGGGTGTGTCCTTCAAGGCTGTTCAGGTGTAGCCGATTAAAAAAGAAGAATTTTGATCCATTGTAGCCCAAAGTCGGCAGGACACTTGCAGAATGAATGGGTTTGATTTGTACCAACAAAGAGAGGTAACTTCAAGCTGACAGGACGGTTTGGTGTCTGCTCCATACATTTTGTAAAAGATAAATTTGTGAGGTAGAGTCACATTGAAGGATTTGAGCGATGTCTGGTATGCGGAGCAGTTCCTACGATCTGGAAACAAAAGTCAGAAGTGCCATCCCAAAGAGCTCACCGCACAGTAAGTGTTAAGCTTGCGTTTAGCCTGTTGCTTGAATTTATAAGTTGTCCATTGGCATTGCCAGACCCATTTTACTGGGGCACGTGCCCCAATATATATCTGCTGTGATCCAGTAAAATTTCCTGATCACATTTCAGAAACAGTAATGTATTTGGCACTGCAGAATCAGTTACTGCAATTACTGTTATTAATTTTTTTATTAGAACCCCGATGCTGTAGTTGAAGGAGAGGGCATAAAGGCTGTTTGTGCCTGATGCAGTATTTGAAGAAGGAGGAGCTGCTTTTTGTACAACAGTAGACACAGATGCTCCAGCTGCTTTGGCTATAGCACAATTGGGTGAAATACCCAAAGGAGAAGAGAGAGGTTGTTGAGAGAGTTTATTGTGTTTCCAGGCAGTATTTGATGGAAGATGGATATGATGTGTTAATAGTAGCTGAAGATACAGTATTAATTGAACAGCCTACATTTTGCTCATGTTGTGAGAGAATCTCATTCAGAGTCTATAAATACAGAAAAACCCCGATGAGTTAGTTGAGAGAGATAACAGGATGGCGTGTCCATTCATTTTATATAGAAATCATGCTTTTAGATACAATATAACGTTGCACCTATTTCAGTGGACAAAAAGGCAATGACAAGATTCAGAAATACACAGGGAAGTTTATCACAAAGAGATAAATTATAAAATAATCTTGCAGTGGCCTTTTCCTTCACACCAATTCCATGATTATTGTAGGGACTTTACCTTAAAATTTCAAACAGGTTCAATTCACCTTAAAATCAGCTCTCTGTAAAGGGACACCGCAAGAAGGTCATAGGGTTTGGAATTTGGGGAAAAAATATTTTATGGTTCCGGAGATACAATGATTTTAGTAAAAAATAAATAACAGTAATTGCCCCCCCCCCACATTGTAGCACAAAACAGAAAGGGTCTACAGGGTCCTAATTGGTTCTGTTAGAA
This sequence comes from Neoarius graeffei, assembly GCF_027579695.1. Lineage (NCBI taxonomy): Eukaryota > Metazoa > Chordata > Actinopteri > Siluriformes > Ariidae > Neoarius > Neoarius graeffei. Next base: position 30,774,118 of record NC_083569.1, read on the forward strand.
CCAGAAAAGGTTCGTAGTTTTATGAGCAACTTAGTTTTGGAGGTGAATCTGAACAAATTCCTGCCTGTTGTGCGTCACCTGCTCCTGCAGCTCCAGCACTGTAAAGTGAGAGTAAGTGTCTATTTACTGCCATTATTGAGCCTTCTGCTGAGCAAGTGAGCTTACAAAGATGACAAAGAGACACTGCTTTATCATAACTGTGAAAGTTGAACACCAAATCAGGAAAAAAATAGCAAACTATGATTTGTACCATGTATTAACTTCCTGGGTTCCAGAAAACAGCTGGCGCAGTTGTTGCTCTTCTTCTTCACGAGTGACTTGGCTTGTGTATTCGTTCACCTCTTTCTCTGTGGCTATAGGTTCTAAATCATCCTCAGACAACTAACCAAAGACTGAGGACGGATTTGAAGAGCTTTCGTGTCTTTTTCAAAAGACTGTATCAAGAACACACGCCACTGCAGAGAATAGTATAGAGTCCGTGTGGAAACAAAAGAAGGTTCTGGCGCAAATGACGTCATGCGTGCAGCACTGCCGACCTGTAAATCACTGTGATCTAATAATGGTGGACAAGCTTTTAGTGATTTTTGGAACAGAATTCAGATGCAAAAAACTTCTTTTATTTATCCGCCAACTGTACAGTGTATTTGAGCACATCACACACACAAAACCAGGGATTTTTTGATGTAACTTTCATTAAACTCACGCTTTGAGAACAATGCAGCCAAGTGAAATCCATGTCCCCGGCAGTTCAGATCGACCATTTAAGGTAAAACCTGGGCTTGTCCAGGATTTGAACCCACAACCTCTTGCACCCAAAGCAGGAATCATACTTCTAGACCAACAAGCCAAACATTCATTCATTATTTCTAGCCGCTTTATCCTTCTACAGGGTCACAGGCAAGCTGGAGCCTATCCCAGCTGACTACAGGCGAAAGGCGGGGTACACCCTGGAAACCGGAGCACCCGGAGGAAACCCACGCAGACAACATGCAAACTCCACACAGAAAGGCCCTCGCCGGCCCCGGGGCTCAAACCCAGGACCTTCTTGCTGTGAGGCGACAGCACTAACCACTACACCACCATGCCACCCACAAGCCAAACAACCCACGAAAAGTCACGTCTAAGCTGCTGGAATTGCATTATATCCTTCAAAGGTCAATCTTCAAAAAAGATTTTTTCATCTGAATTCTGTTCCAAAAATTACTAAAAGCTTGTCCACCATTATTAGATTGCAGTGATTTACAGGTCGGTGGTGCTGCACGCGTGACGTCATTTGTGCCAGAACCTTTTTTCGTTTCCAGTGGCAGGTCCTGAAAATTTTCTCAGGAGGGGCAAATTATCCAATAATGTCATAAGGTGCCTCATTCAACAGGTACATTATAGGTAGCTAGACATTATTGACTGTTTTTTTGTTTTCTCTCTGCATATCACAGTTCCATGCCACTTCTGTTCACTAGATGGCAGCACATTACAGAAATCTTTTCCCTGTAGCTACCTAAGCTATAGGCTGTGGTGTAAATTTGCAAACAACACTCACAATCGAAGAATAGTTTGGCTCCACAATGACCAATTCCAATTACGCCCTATTCACTATTCACATTATTTCAATCACAGGCTATTGCTCTAAGACAACGAGGGAGGCTCAGCCTCCTCTAAAAATGACGAACATCGTGTAGGATGAATTGCGCTAGGCTTATGTTATAGCTGACCTTATAACATTGCTATTTCAGATCCAGAATCATAGAAATATATGTTCTCAACCCAACTACAGTGCGAAATCATTCCGTTATAACTTTCCCCAGTTCGCCTAATGTGTGCGTGAGTTTTTCCCCCTCGTGACAATGCGATGAAGCCCAGCCTCAGTGGACTTCAATGGCATTTGGGAGCGATGCGCTTTTCAATATCAAAATGCAAGACGATTATTGGACAAATACTGCGAAAATGCCCACCCACGGACTCCCACGGACTCCCAGCCTCACAGTGGGAGGGACATGATAAAGCTTTCCGCGAGGAGAATGGTGATTGGTGAAAGCGGCCGGATATTTTCTTTGATTGACAGCTCGTTTCAAATATAGACAGGCAGCGGTGAATTTCAGTTCAGTCCCATGCGGATTCGCAAGTGCTGTGGTGTATTGTAAGAGATCAGCTTACATTTCAATTTCATTCATTACATACGGTTTCTACCAGCTTTTTTAGTTTGTATATATTTTCATTGTAAATAAAGTGTAAATATAGTGTTCTCAAGTTTGCTATCTTAGTTCCAGAAATTTCGTTTATTTGAGTGACTGAACTTGAACTTGAGGGGGCTAGTCAGCTAGCAAGAAAGCTGCGCACGGATGCCAAGCATTGTTGATTTAATTTTGGCAAAGCCATTTGCCAGTCTTCCTTTCGAGGAAAAAATTAAAATTAAAGAGCAGGGTAGACCAACGCCTCAAATTGACTTGGTGAAAAAAGTAGGGAATAATACTTGTTCCTTTCAGCTCTCCTGGTATGAGAAAGTGAATTGGCTAACAGCAAGTTCAGTGATGAGGAAAATGTATTGTTGGCCATGCCTCTTGACTCCCACCTGGTATGACAGGGTAACTGAACATTTTCTAGAAAAAGAAAGGAGGGCAGAATTTTCTTTTAAATAATACTGATATGGTGGTGACGCACATCAACAACAGTAAATAGGCTACTTTAGTAATATGTCATGGATGGACCAAAAATATAGAATCTATTTAAAATGTTTATGCTGAGTATATTATATTGGAATATATATTTTTCTGGATATGAATTAAACACAGCTACAATTTGGAAAAAAAATTTAAACAAAAACACAGCCGAGAACATTTCACACTACAGACCTGGATTAAAAGTGAAGGGTTATCAAAATTGTCAATAAAACATTTCTCAGTCAAAATAAGTAAAATATAGACCCCTTTCACTGACGTCACCCGAAACCGGAAGTAAACAGACCCTGCGCCATTTTGGAAGACCAACAAACTCGTGATAAGGGGATAATAACGGCAGCGGTATGTGAACCCATGAGAATAAAGTGGAGTGGCAAACGACTTAAACAAACAAATCTGAGCTGTTTTATTTATGATTTATTGGCCCAACAGTAGACTTGAAAGAAACCTGTGTGAGACTTGGCAAAAAACTGTGGATATAATGGATAAGTCTGTGCATGATCTGCGGACACTTTGAGGTAAGCAAACGCAAGAAATTCAGATTTAAAACATGCTAAATTGGCCCCAAGTTGATAACTGTATGAGGAGCAAGCCTCCCAGACTTATACAATTTAATAATAATAATAATTTAGGATGGTTTGGGGCTTGCTCGCTGCTGCCAGGTTGGTTGTTGAGTAGCCTGACTGTTTTTTTTTTTCTTGCGTGTGGTATCTTTGTTGACACGAGGTTGTTTTTTGAACATGCCAATGCGGACACGATTTCCCCTGATGAGTTATGACTTCAGACGCGATGCGTGTGTGGAGGTGTGGAGTCCGCATGATATGTGCATAAGATAGGCTTCTCATGTGTTTGGAGATCTGCGCTCCGAGGCAAGCGCAAGCACACACACACCCCCAAGGGAAAAAAAGGGACCCCCCCGAAAATATTGGCATAGTTCGAACACTGAGTGTAGGCACTGGGTGTAAACAACAAATAGCTTACAATGTCTGGGTAGCAAACAGATGGCAGAATTGGTGTCAGGTCCTCCTTATGTTTCCCTTCTCCCTTGCCGCGAGTCTTATCATATGGGTCAAACCCATCAATCGCAGCCAGTTTCTCCACATACCGTGCCCTTTCTGCAACTGGTAATGTACTCACATAACCAGAATTATCATCCATCGTGTCACTTTACTCTCGCTCGTACTTTGTTTTATATTGTGAGTGCATGTACTTGGTCTTCCAATATGGCGCCTAACAAAATCTCGCGGCACGGTGACGTCATGTGAAAGGGGTCTATAGGGAAAGTGTCATTGAATGAAATGTGTGGCACCCAGCTCTATGTTTGGCTCCCCAAGGTCAGTGCTTGTGCCTATTCCAGAACACTCTGCTGTTACTGCTGAGGTTCCTGACAAAGAGCTGCTTTCAGTAATGATCAATTTTTAAACAACATGCCACAATTTTAAAATATAAAATGTTAAAATATACCCCCCCCAACACCACAATCATGTATATTGGACAGTAGGCTAATGGGCCAAAAGAACCTGTTATTTCACAGTTTGTGACCCTGCCAACAATCACCCAGATCAGAGGCAAGAGTATGGGCAAAATTGATGTGTTTTTTCTTTTTTCTTTTAAAATCTGGAAATATCGTAACCGACCAGCCTCCCCTGTTTGAAAGACTACCAGCCGCCACTGATTTCACTATTGTATGATGTGAATGATATCTTTATAAAAGATATGTCCAACAACTAAATAAGAAAGGAAACCATATTTAAAAAAAAATAATGCATATTTATTTGCCAATCTTGAAAGTACTGTTCTACAGAATGTTCTGTAAATAGATTTTGTACTTCAAACTCCATGACCAGCAAGAATTTTACAGACTGTGCAACTTAAGGACAACAGGAAAGTGCATTTACTGTAACAAAACATTGTAAATAGTTGGCTAACATAACAATAGCAGTTGAATAAACAGATGAGTGGATCTTTAGATCTTGCAATTACTGGTATTTACCAAGGATATTACCAAAGTGCTAACTCTCAGAGAAAAGCGTGGCAAATATAAAAATGCACATTGAAAACATCAAAAGTGAACAGATTCTGTGACTGTGTGTGTGTGTGTGTGAGTGAGTCACGAAGTCAACCAAACCCAGAAAAACACCACGGTGACTGGAGCCCTCAGTTTCGTCTTTGCCTCGTAGAGCTAACTCGAACACTCCACAAAATTTCACGCATTGGATGAGCCGGTTTAATATGTGCCTGTTCTTGCTCACCTCATCGTTGTGGCGGTGAACTGCTAGCCTGTAGCCCTCATCCAGTTGTGTAGCGATGTTCACTCTCCCAAAAGCTGAAAATTTCAGGCAGCTGCCCATTAATGACTCATGTTTTTTTATTTTCTCTGACAAATGATGCATCTCCGAAACTCCAGTGACCGTCCAAGCAGTGTTGTCCGTGGAGTTGCCGGTATAAAATTATTTAATTTGCTTCAGAATGTGATTGTCTCAGTTCATCTGATTATTTAATTAGCCTTTTATGTTTTATCAGTGAAAATGCATGCATGTACATGTATGTTGCATAAGTTATAACACCTATCCTATTTTAATGAGAGTCAACCCACAATCAATGAAGTCAAATCAGTCTTAGTTGAGCAAGTCGGTAACCATATTTCTTACTTTCACCATGAATTTTTATTTAGATGACTTTGCTCTATAGCTGTCAAAGGCCTCGGCCTTAAAATCGGTTCTTGCTGTGATATCACCCACCCAGGCCTGGCTGGCTCAGTGGGGCAGCTCAAATGCCAACTTTGCAGTCGATTTTAACTCTCAAATATATATATTTTTTTATTCCCATTTATGCAGCATACAAGAGTCAAGGATGGAGATACTATCCACTCAGAAATGTATTTAAAAATAAAGGTTCTGCGTATGTCCTTTAACCCCTGACTGCTTCCTGGGCACTGTAGTATGGCTGCCCACTGCTCTAGGTGTGTGTGTATGTGTGTTCATGTTCACTGCTTCAGATGGGTTAAATGCAGAGGATGAATCTCACTGTGCTTGAAGTGTGCATGTGACAAATAAAGGTTTCTTCTTCTTTCTTCTGTATGCTGTGAACAAATACACAGGTTGTGTTAATTTTAAAATTACACATAACTATGGGTAAAACAGCTGAGATATTAGCACAATTTGTGTAAATCTTCCACCAGGACATCTTAATCTACACTAAGAACCTTTGACTAATTAAATAATTTCCCTGATTGATTTAAAAATCCATGATAACTGGTCTTGGTACTGAGTGAATATTGAAAAGTAGGAATTATTAAAACACGACACCTTTTAAGAGTAGCTGGACTTTGTTTCCATTTCCACTGATCTTCATCCAGAAATGTAACTGCTAATGAACACGACATTTAATTTCATGATATTCCTTATGGTAATTTCATTTCATGTACCGAGATCATCACTGTTCTGATACACAACTCTGCTGCAATGCACATCTAGATTCATGTTTTCAAGGTTGCTGATGACACAACAGTGTTGAGCCTCATCAACAAAATGATGAGTTTACAGACAGAGAGAAGGTGGGCAGTTTGAGGACTCGTGTAGAAGCAACAACACCTGGACATAACAGCAGATCTTATTTTTGACCTCAGGAGGATCTACAGTGGTTAATGTGTGTCTGCCTGCGTGATCATGGGATTCTATGAGTCTTGGGTTGCACATCACTGAGGATCTCATCTGGGCGAAAATAAATCCCTGCAATGTCTTAATTTCCAGGAGAGACTGTACCCTCAGGACATTCATGGGAATAATAGAGAGCATCCTGTGCAGCTGTAACACCGTACTACAGCTTAAACAATTAGATAGAAAACTTTAGAGAAAGGTCCACAGGGTGTGTGGTTGAGACCAGTTCTGAACTTGAGTGATGTAGCTGAGGGTCTGTACGAGTTCAGGAGTTTTATCAAGTTCAACTATTTGCTGTCACGATTTTTGAATTTAAAAAATGACTTCATTTTCCCAGTATCACTTTTTTTCAGGGTAAACTGAGACATAGTTCATTTAAAGACAACAAAACAAAGCAAAAAAAAAATCCTTAGTGAGTTAAAGTCTTTCACTTTTCTCCACAAGATGGCATCATCAGTTATCTTACTGTGGGCCAAGCATGAGGACCCCACTCACATCCCTGAGAGATTTCAACTTGTTTGATTATGAATAGGCGGCACGGTGGTGTAGTGGTTAGCGCTGTCGCCTCACAGCAAGAAGGTCCTGGGTTCGAGCCCCGGGGCCGGCGAGGGCCTTTCTGTGCGGAGTTTGCATGTTCTCCCCGTGTCCACGTGGGTTTCCTCTGGGTGCTCTGGTTTCCCCCACAGTCCAAAGACATGCAGGTTAGGTTAACTGGTGACTCTAAATTGACCGTAGGTATGAATGTGAGTGTGAATGGTTGTCTGTGTCTATGTGTCAGCCCTGTGATGACCTGGCGACTTGTCCAGGGTGTACCCCGCCTTTCGCCCATAGTCAGCTGGGATAGGCTCCAGCTTGCCTGCGACCCTGTAGAAGGATAAAGTGGCTAGAGATGATGAGATGATTATGAATACTATTTCTTCCAGTTGGTCTCGTTAGGGGTCGCCACAGTGGATCTGTTTCACATATGTTTGATTTAGCAGAGGTTTTACACCGGATGCCCCTCTTTGGAGCTTCAGCAATGATTCTGATTATTCAATCAAGCTGAATAGTATAATTGTCAACTCATCATCAACAAAATGACTTGTTTCTCTGAATTAATGAAGAAAATTGAAATTGCAGTAGGGCTATGAATACAATTTCTTACTAATGTGTGACCTGTAATATATTTGTCTCCAGCATGGTCAAATATATTACAGCTGCAGTGAATAAAATGGGCTCTGGACAGGTTCACTTGTAATGGAGGTGTTTGTGATTGGATAATGTAAATACTTTATTTTGCTACCACAGTTTCATGTTAAAATGACAAATAGCAACCATGAGATTTTTTTTTAGTCATTCAGTTTATAAAGCAGAATAATAATATTAAAATCATATGAGGCAAATAACAATAATAAAAAAGACAGGAGAAAGAAGACAGGTAGGCCAGGCAGCACACTCGGCTACAAGAAGGAAATGGAAAAGAAATAAAACACCCAGTCAGTCTCTCTCTTTCTCTCTCTCTCTCTCTGCAACCTTCACTCAATCCAGCAAACTTCACACACAAAATGCATCACTCCCTTTAAGGCCTAATGGCTTGGTGGCATCTTTCATAGTATTACAAAGAGCAGCAGCTGGAACAGACTTCAGTCTTACAAATTCAATAAATAAATTCCATTATAATAATATTAATAATAACTTGTTATCCTAAATTATTTGTCAAGATTTATACTTATTTACAGCAATTTCAGATCAGGCCAAAGCCCCTAATGCACCAAAACCACTTATAAAACAAATATAACAGGGAATTAAAACATTTAATAATTTATTGATTAGATTATATTTTTACAAATTAGAATGATTGATTTTTCATAATTCCATGAATTCTGCTGACAGTCGGAGTTGAAGACAGGTTCCCCATGTGAGGCTGAATGTAAAGCCAGGATGCTTCAGTAAGAATCAACAATCTGTCAGTAACAATGGTGACACTGTCATGTGGTGCTGTGGGCTGGAGCTTCATGAACCTTTATGATGTGAACATATCATAGTACAGAAAGAATACTTTCACTCAGCTGAGACCATTCATCATGTTCACTGTTATATTCATGTGTCTGTGGCTTTCACTCGGTGAGTTAACTTTGACTTTTTGTCACTGCAAAAATATTAAGTGTTGAATTAGTGATTTATTCGTCTGTGTGGTGGGAAGAAAAATCAGAATGTGGGTCTGAGTTATGTAGTTCTGGTTTGATGGTGTAAAGGTTAAAAACATTCTGTTCTCTTCTCTATGACAGGTGACTCCATGGCAGCGTCAATAAAGCCACTTTTCACTCAGACAGTGAGAGATGAAGGCAGTGATGTTACTCTGTCCTGCAACTATGAAGCAAGTGGTAGACAAAACTACTTGCACTGGTACAGACAATATCCAAAATCTAAACCTGACTTCCTTCTTTATGTTTCCCAAAGTGGAGATCTAAGTCCCAACATTCCTCCAAGAATGATTGCTAAAGTTAATGAAAGTATTAACCAAGTGGATCTGCTCATCTCCTCTGCTGCTGTATCAGACTCTGCACTATACTACTGTGCTCTGCGGCCCACAGTGACAGGAAATCCAACTGCACTGTACAAAAACTTTGTCCCAGTTATGTTATACTGAAGGCTGATCAAGTGCTAAAGTTACATAATTCCAAATGCTGTGAGTTAAAATAAATGGATTGATAGGTCAATTTTAAAAAAAAAAATGTTCAGTGTCTTGGCTCGGTCTTCTGCTGCAGATCTGATTGTCTGTTTTAACTCCATGATTTTAGTTTACATTGATTGCAAGTATACTGATAAGTACTCTTAAATCAGGGTTGGTCATATTTCCTGGTCAACAGCTTATTTCCAGGATGGAATCAAATATATGATTTCATGTACAAAGAAAAACTGAAATAATTTCTGTAAAAATAATCATAGTAGTAAAAGAGCCATTTAAAAAATGATCAGAGACTGAACTGGAAAAGAGAAAAAAAATTATGAAGGGCAGCACCACACAGATATGTAAGGAATGTGGGTAATTTTGACAAAATGAGAGGAGGTAATGAAAAAAAAATTCAGGAGATACTTTTCTTGGGGCAAATTTAATCGGATATGACGGTTTAACACATAAGCCAAATACACATGATGTGAGTGGTTAGATGGCGTTCAAATGGCTTCACTCATTTCTACAGCGGGGAATAGGCTATGAGCTTGCCAGATTTTTACAAAGCGCTCAGTGGTTACTCCCCAGTGTAACCGTGATGACTTTATAAATGACTAAATCACATCCGGTACATATTTTTCAAACCAATGCATGTAATGTACAGTTATAACAGTTGATGAAAAGTCAATTTAAGAATAGTATTGTCCTTTGACTTCAAGCTATATTTCAAGTGTATCATCAGTTAATAGCTGTGTAATCTACAGAATTTGTGATCATCAAAATGATTGTTTGTAGTACGACATTCACATATTCTTCTGTATTAACAGGTGCCTTTACAAGATAAATCCAGACAAGGGAACCAAAGTGGGGAACAGTGTTGTAGTCGACTCACTAAACCTCAAATCTGAGTCCAGTCTTGAGTCCCCAGTGTTCAAGTCCAAGTCATTAAAGAAAATTTTGAGTCAAGTCCACTACTGATCTGAGTTGAGTCCGAGTCATGTCCACTACTGATCCGAGTCGAGTCTGAGTTGAGTCCACTACTGATCCGAGTTGAGTCTGAGTCAATTCCACTACTGATCCGAGTCAAGTCTGAGTAGAGTCCACTACTGATCCAAGTTGAGGCTGAGTCAAGTTCACTACTGATCCGAGTCGAGTCCGAGTTGAGTCCACTCCAAGTCGAGTCCACTACTGATCCGAGTCGAGTCTGAGTTGAGTCCACTCCAAGTCGAGTCCACTACTGATCCGAGTCGAGTCTGAGTTGAGTCCACTCCAAGTCGAGTCCACTACTGATCCGAGTTGAGTCCGAGTCAAGTCCACGACTGATCTGAGTTGAGTCTGAGTTGAGTCCACTACTGATCAGAGTCAAGTCTGAGTTGAGTCCACTACTGATCCAAGTTGAGTCCGAGTCAAGTCTACTACTGATCCAAGTCGAGTCCGAGTTGAGTCCACTCCAAGTCGAGTCCACTACTGATCTGAGTCGAGTCCGAGTTGAGTCCACTCCAAGTCGAGTCCACTATTGATCCGAGTTGAGTCCGAGTCGAGTCCATGACTGATCCGAGTCGAGTCCGAGTTGAGTCCACTCCAAGTCGAGTCCACTATTGATCCGAGTTGAGTCCGAGTCGAGTCCATGACTGATCCGAGTCGAGTCCGAGTCGAGTCCACTCCAAGTCAAGTCCACTACTGATACGAGTTGAGTCCGAGTCAAGTCCACTACTGATCCGAGTCGAGTCTGAGTCGAGTCCACTACTAATCCTAGTTGAGTCCGAGTTGAGTCTGAGTCGAGTCCACTACTGATCCGAGTTGAGTCCGAGTTGAGTCCACTCCGAGTCGAGTCCACTACTGATCCGCGCTGAGTCCGAGTCACATCCACTACTGATCCGAGTCGAGTCCGAGTCGATTCCACAACTGATCCGAGTCGAGTCCACAACTGATCCGAGTCGAGTCCGAGTCAAGTCCACGACTGATCTGAGTCGAGTCCGAGTCAAGTCCACTACTGATCCGAATCAAGTCCGAGTCGAGTCCACTACTGATCCGAGTTGAGTCCGAGTCATGTCCACTACTGATCCAAGTTGAGTCCATGAATTATTTGAGTCAAGTCTGACACAAGCCCTGCTATCAACAGAGCAATGAACATAGCTTGTCACTTACTCCTCTGGCTGTAGCCTTGCCAAATGACAATTGAAGTTCGAGGTTGTCCCTGTCATTCCCTCAATAGTTCTACATATGGAACACATAGCAGGGCATTTTTCCCCACTGCATGAGAAGTCTGTATAAAATAATTCCTAGGGGCTTCAATTAGCATCATTAAAGTTAATTTGTTCCTGAATATGACACATGAACAGGTGACTGTGCATTCTCTTGCACGAATTTAGCATAAAAATTAATGTAGATATAAATATGGCATGTTACAAAAATAAAGAAAAAAATCTGAGTCATTGTCTCCAATGTATGAGTCCTAATGCAGTTAATGCATTAGGAATGCAGTCTGAGTCCAAGTCTGAGTCATCAGTGCTCAAGTCCAAGTCAAGTCACGAGTCCTTAAAATTAGGGCACGAGTCAGACTTGAGTCTGAGACCTGGACTCAAGTACTACAAGCCTGGTGGGGAAGAAAGAAATTAAATAAAGCAGTCTGTCAATCCCATGTTTCTTTCCATTCTCACAAATATTGCAGACTTTAAATGGAGAGAATAGAAGGCAACACATGCAAACACACATGCACCCAAGTAAGCAAGCAAGCATTTTTCTCTTTAGTAATGAAATGCAGTTTAAAGGACCCCAGTTTGACTCACAGCTGCACTGCATCTGAATTTCAAAGTACATTCTGATAAAATGTTTGAAGGCTATTGTTGTCAACCATAAAAAAGCTTCTTGATTTGGTAAAGATGTTGTTTTGAAAGATATTTCAGGAGTGTACTGTTACATTAGATAGAAAGCTTTACAGAAAGTCCACAGAGTGTGTGTTTGAGACCATTTCTGAACTTGAGTGGTTTAGCGAACGATCTGTACAAGTTCAGGAATTGCATAAAGTTATGTTTTGCAAATTACAACTTGCTATAATGATTTTGGAATAAAAAAGACTTATTTTTCCCAGCAACACTTTTCAGGGTAAACTGGGGCACAGTTCATTTAAATAAAATAAAACAAGCAAACAAACAAAAAAAAGACAACTTGGTGTGTTGAAGTCTTTCACCATTCTCCACAAGATGGAATCATCAGTTATCTTATTGTGGGCCAAGTACTAGGAACCTGCTCACATCCCTGAGAGATTTCAACTTCTTTGATTATGAATCCTAGTTTTCACAATAACACAGACTCTCTTCTAACAGACATGCATAGTACTTTTATATATAATGTATGGGGGGGGGTGTTATTGTACAGATGTGAGATCTTATTCCAGTTGTGTTCCAATCTGTGGAGCTTCAACAAATCTGATTATTCAAGTCAAGCTGAATAGTGTAATTGTCAACTCATAATCAACAAAATGACTTGTTTCTCTGTGTTAATGAAGAAAATTGAAATTGCAGTCAGGCTATAAATACAATTTCTTAATAATGTGTGACCTGTAATATATTTGTCTCCAGCATGGACAAGCACATTACAGCTGCAGTGAATAAAATGGGCTCTGGACAGGTTCACTTGTAATGGAGGTGTTTGTGATTGGATAATGTAAATACTTTATTTTGCTTACACAGTTTCGTGTTTAAATGACAAATAGCAACCATGAGATATGTTTTTTTTTTTAATTTTCATGTTTATTAAGCAGAATAATGATATTAAAATCATATGAGGCAAATTAATAAAAAATAATCAATAAGAAAAAGAGGACAGGTAGGCCAGGGAGCAGATGAGGCTACAGGGAGGAAATAAGAAGCACAAAGGAAATTAAACACCCACTTTCTCTCTCTCTGCAACCTTCACTCGATCCAGCAAACTTCACACACAAAATGCATCACACCTCTTATGGCTTGCTGGTACCAAGAGCAGCAGCTGGTTTGTTCCTCACCTCAGTGAAATAACAGGCTTTGTGATTACAAAGTCAATAAGTCAACTATATTATAATCATAGTAATAATAACTTGTTATTGTAAATTATTTATCATGATTTGTGTTTATTCACAGCAAATTCTGATCAGGCCAAAACCCCAAATGCAACAAAACCACTTATAAAAACAAATATTACAGGAAATTTAACATTTAATAATGTATTGATTATATTATATTTTTACAGAATAGAATGATTGATTTTTCTTAATTCCATGAATTCTGCTGACAGTCGGAGTTGAAGACAGGTTCCCCATGTGAGGCTGAATGTAAAGCCAGGATGCTTCAGTAAGAATCAACAATCTGTCAGTAACAATGGTGACACTGTCATGTGGTGCTGTGGGCTGGAGCTTCATGAACCTTTATGATGTGAACATATCATAGTACAGAAAGAATACTTTCACTCAGCTGAGACCATTCATCATGTTCACTGTTATATTCATGTGTCTGTGGCTTTCACTCGGTGAGTTAACTTTGACTTTTTGTCACTGCAGAAATATTCAGTGTTGAATTAGTGATTTATTCGTCTGTGTGGTGGGAAGAAAAATCAGAATGTGGGTCTGACTTATGTCGTTCTGGCTTGATGGTAGAAATGATAACATTATATTCTCTTCTCTATGACAGGTGACTCCATGGCAGAGTCAATAAAGCCACTTTTCACTCATACAGTTATAGATGAAGGCAGTGGTGTTACTCTGTCCTGCAGCTATGAATCAAGGAGTACATCACCCAACCTGCACTGGTACAGACAATATCCAAAATCTAAACCTGACTTCCTTCTTTATATATCACAAAGTGGATATAAAAGTGACTCAGTCCCACCACGTCTCTCTGCTGAAGTTGATGAAAAGAATAAAAAAGTGGATCTGCTCATCTCCTCTGCTGCTGTATCAGACTCTGCACTATACTACTGTGCTCTGGAGCCCACAGTGACAGGAAATCCAACTGCACTGTACAAAAACTTTGTCCCAGTTATGTGATACTGAAGGCTGATCAACTGCTAAAGTTACACAATTCCAGATGATACAATATCAATGATATAATCAGTTAAAAATAAATAAACATGGGGTTAGATAGGTCAATAAAAATATTCACTCACCTGCCAGTGTAATAGGAACTTCTTCTTGATTCTTAATTCTAAGATCCCTGTTCTTGGCTGCAGGAGTGGAACCAAATGTGGTCTTCTGCTGTTGCATGCTGAGATGCTTTTCTGCTCACCACAATTGTAAAGAGTTGCAATGAGTTTCTATATCCTTCCTGGCAGCTTGAACCAATCTGGCCATTTTCCTCTGACCTCTCTTATCAACAAGGTGTTTCCACCCACAGAACTGTCGCTCACTCACTGTTTTTTTTTTTTGTACCTTTCTGTGTAATCTCTAGATCTCTGTAATTTCTGTAATTTCTGTTGTGTGTGAAAACCCCAGGAGATCAGCGGTTTTTGAAATACTCAAACCAGTCCATCTGGCACCAACACCCATGCCACAGTGAAAGTCACAGAGATCACACTTTTCCCCATTCTTATGTTTGAAGTGAACATTAACTGAAGCTCTTGATTTGTATCTGCATGATTTTATGCATTTGTGCTGCTGTTAAGGGATCGGCTGATTAGATAACTGCATAAAACAGTAGCTGTATGGTTGTTCCTAATAAAGTGGCCAGTGAGTGTACATGTGAGTTTCCTTAGAAATTAACTAGAGTGGAAACGTTAAACCACATTTGTATTTTTAAAACTGGTTCCATTAAAATCTGTTTTTCCCCAAAACAAAAAAATCTATTTTCCCCCAGAACCAAAAAAGTCTCAGGTTCCAGATAACCTGCATTCATGAAATTTTACAGGTTCAGTACATTTCCATATGTACCGGTAGAAGGATATTACAGAGGATTTATGTTACAGTTTATAATCAAAATGAAAAAAAATAGAAGCTGTGACTGCCTATTATGTTTTCTTCGTTAAACAAAGAAATGATTTTCCAATAAACTGTACTGCAGAGGACTCTCTATTGAGTGTGTCTTAACTGAACAATTTAACTGTAACCATGTAAGTGAACAATTTTATTGTAACATCCAAATACAGAATTTTTGGCTTTATGTTTCCAAATTCATACATGTTTACTGATTTTCTGCTTTCCACTGGACACTTGTTTTAGGTGATGAAATCTTAAAAGAAAAGAAAACCCATTTTTAAAATACAGTTATGAAGATAGATTATGATATAAACTAACGATTCATGTGAATAATTGAAAATAAGGAGCTCACACAAATAAGATATCCATCTCCAAAAGTCAGTTTCTATGCAGAATGGACGATTTCATGGAGGACGCCATTGCAAATATTTTAACCAATCAGAAAAATCCACCCGATTGTTTCCAACAATGCTCTGATATCATTTGGGCTCAAGACACAGAAGCTCCACATAGCGAGTAAGACTTGAAGCTGCCCCTGGCTGGAGATTATTTCATTAAAAATTTATATGAAAAAAAAAATCCATTTCTCAAACAAAAAAGTGGAGGGGGAAAGATAATACTGATGTCACTGATAAACAGCGAGGGAATAGTGAACAGCTGATGTATTTCTATGAGACTGAATGCAGGGAGGTAACTTTTCATATATCCCCGGTACAAGTAGTGCTGCCATGACTGCCTCATTCTGTGGACTGTAACCTTGCTAGACTACAGTGGTGCTTGAAAGTTTGAGAATCCTTTAGAATTTCCTATATTTCTGTGTACATATGACCTAAAACATCATCAGATTTTCACACAAGTCCGAAAAGTAGATAAAGAAAACCCAGTTAAACAAATGAGACAAAAATATTATACTCGGTCATTTATTTATTGAGGAAAATGATCTAATATTACATATCTCTGATTGGGAAAAGTATGTGAACCTCTAGGATTAGCAGTTAATTTGAAGGTGAAATTAGAGTCAGGTGTTTTCAATCAATGGGATGACAATCAGGTGTGAGTGGGTGCCCTGCTTTATTTAAAGAACAGGGATCTATCAAAGTCTGATCTTCACAACACATGTTTGTGGAAGTGTATCATGACATGAGCAAAGAAGATTTCTAAGGACCTCAGAAAAAGCATTGTTGATGCTCATCAGGCTGGAAAAGGTTACAAAACCATCTCTAAAGAGTCTGGATTCCACCAATCCACAGTCAGACAGATTGTGTACAAATGGAGGAAATTCAAGACCATTGTTACCCTCCCCAGGAGTGGTTGACCAACAAAGATCACTCCAAGAGCAAGACGTGTAATAGTCGGCGAGGTCACAAAGGACCCCGGAGTAACTTCTAAGCAACTGAAGGCCTCTCTCACAAATGTTCATGAGTCCACCATCAGGAGAACACTGAACAACAATGGTGTGCATGGCAGGGTTGCAAGGAAAAAGCCACTGCTCTCAAAAAAGAACATTGCTGCTCATCTGCAGTTTGCTAAAGATCATGTGGACAAGCCAGAAGGCTATTGGAAAAATGTTTTGTGGACGGATGAGACCAAAATAGAAAATTTTTGGTTTAAATGAGAAGTGTTATGTTTGGAGAAAGGAAAACACTGCATTCCAGCATAAGAACCCTATCCCATCTGTGAAACATGGTGGTGGTAGTATCATGGTTTGGGCCTGTTTTGCTGCATCTGGGCCAGGACGGCTTGCCATAATTGATGGAACAATGAATTCTGAATCATACCAGAGGATTCTAAAGGAAAATGTCAGGACATCTGTCCATGAACTGAATCTCAAGAGAAGGTGGCTCATGCAGCAAGACAATGACCCTAAGCACACAAGTCGTTCTACCAAAGAATGGCTAAAGAAAAATAAAGTTAATGTTTTGGAATGGCCAAGTCAAAGTCCTGACCTTAAGCCAATTAAAATGTTGTGGAAGGACCTGAAGCGAGCAGTTCATGTGAGGAAACCCACCAACATCCCAGAGTTGAAGCTGTTCTGTATGGAGGAATGGGCTAAAATTCCTCCAAGCTGGTGTGCAGGACTGATCAACAGTTACCGCAAACATTTAGTTGCAGTTATTGCTACACAAGGGGGTCACACCAGATACTGAAAGCAAAGGTTCAGATACTTTTGCCACTCACAGATATGTAATATTGGATCATTTTCCTCAATAAATAAATGACCAAGTATAATATTTTTGTCTCATTTGTCTCTTTGACAGTTCATGCCTCTTTTGGTCTTTAAGTAATACATCACTGTCCGTCCTGCGCACTTTGGTGCACCAGAAGGACTCTGGGATGCACTCCGGCCTGCACGCACACCAAGCAGACTCTCACACTCAGTGCGCATCACCAAGCCTTATTTCCCTGTGCTAGATTTCCTGGTTTTCTGATTGCTGTGCCTGTTCCTAGTTTTCGTTGTTCTCTTTGCCTGTGATAGTCTGTTCATACCTCACCCAACCTTTTGCTTGTTTCCCGTTCTTGAGATTGCCTGTCGCTTTGGATTGTTTGTCTGTGTGTTTACCTGATTGACACAGTGTTTTTAATAAATACTTCTGCACTTGCATCCGTCTCCCACCGCTCCCTGACAGAATACTTCGTCAAATAGTGGCTGCAGCAGAAGGGTTCCAGTACACCGTGCCACAACACTTCTAGAATTTTGTATCTCAGCCTCTAGCCTCATTTTTCTGGCAGTCTCATCTCATCTCATTATCTCTAGCCGCTTTATCCTTCTACAGGGTCGCAGGCAAGCTGGAGCCTATCCCAGCTGACTACGGGCGAAAGGCGGGGTACACCCTGGACAAGTCGCCAGGTCATCACAGGGCTGACACATAGACACAGACAACCATTCACACTCACATTCACACCTACGGTCAATTTAGAGTCACCAGTTAACCTAACCTGCATGTCTTTGGACTGTGGGGGAAACCGGAGCACCCGGAGGAAACCCACGCGGACACGGGGAGAACATGCAAACTCCACACAGAAAGGCCCTCGCCGGCCCCGGGGCTCGAACCCAGGACCTTCTTGCTGTGAGGCGACAGCGCTAACCACTACACCACCGTGCCGCCCATTTTTCTGGCAGTGTACCAGAAAACACCCTTATACACTCAACACCCTACGATGGAGAGTATCACCCATGTGGCTTCAGCATACAGTGTGGCACCTATTATGCACACCTTGAAGAACCCAAGCCTCCAGAACCTGTCTGGGTAACATGCATGATTTCCTGGCTGACTGGACAAGCACACCTAATGCGATTACAGTACCCATGCCTTCGGAGCTCACATGATTTTCCGGTCACGCTCTGGTTCATTTATGAGTCCCTAGAGAAAGAGAACCCCCATAATTTTTTTGGGGGGAGGGGGCTAGTCCATCTGAGGTTAATGTTCTAGAGCGCCTCCTAAAGGCTGTCAGTCCAGAACCAATCCCACAGCCCGTTCCACAGTCAATTTGTATCTGATTATAGAATATGTCTCATGGCAAAGTTGGGGATTTTTCAAAGTTGTAATATTCGTGCTGTAGTTTATAGCAACACAAAGTTGGAATTTATTAAAGTCACAGACATGCAAATAAAGGCTTGTGTCTTATAAGTTTAAGCAGAGTCGTGGTGAATATGAATAAATATGACTGGGTGGAGCTACATGTGGCGCCATCAGAGACAATCTCAAATACATAACACTGGCATTTATTTCTAAAACTAGAGTTCTGAACTAAACACTCATAACAACAATGTTACTCTTCTTCTTGCTTTTCCTCACTCATGCTGACATTGGTAAGTCAGATACATTATACATGAAATGTTTAAGTATTTAACAAACAAAAAGAACAATGTTTTTAATCACAGTTTATTAATAATAAATGGTCATGATATTATGTTTATGTATTTATAGCAGAAGCTGCTGACAACAGCATTAAACCAGAACAAACCACTATATCTGGAACTGAAGGCAACAACATCACACTGTCCTGCACATATACTGGATCAGCTTACAATCTTCACTGGTACCAACAAAAACCTGGATCAAGACCAGAGTTTCTGCTGTTGATTGTTGAAAGCAGTGGACATGTCACAAACGCTCAACCACGAGTGTCCATTAAACTTGATAAAACAAGTAAGAAAGTGGATCTGCTCATCTCCTCTGCTGCAGTGACAGACTCTGCACTGTACTACTGCGCTCTGGGGCCCACAGTGACAGGAAACCCAACTACACTGTACAAAAAGCACTACACATGACTGGAGCAGAGCCGTGCTTTTCTCACAAGATGGAGCTCTTTACATGTTTACCTCTGCAGGCTCAACCCTCAGTCTATGATGTCAGTTTGCTTTTGTAGATAAACCATCATTTGTGTATTAATCTGCTGAAGTTTATTTCTAAATTAGACCTAAACATCATTCTTACCAATGGGATATTATAATATTGAAGTTTTTTTTCAGTTATTTACTAGAAGAGATTTGGTAAAAAAAAAAGACCATCACATTTCCTGTTAAACAACTATTGAGTTTGTAGCACAATAATGAAAGCTTGTTTAAGCATGCTGGAATATCATAGATCAAGGAAGTAAAATAAGCTAAAACTTGTTTATTTTTCTCTTCTATGAAAATGTCGAATGCCTTTTTCCAGTATAACAGTGAAATTAGCGAGAGAGAGAGAGAGAGAGAGAGAGAGAGAGATTGAGATTGATGTGCAACAGACAGATGTAAAAGCAGAATAGTGTTTATAAAGAGCACACTGTTAATCAGATCCAAATCATGATGCAAAAGACAGTATCAAAAAACAGGCAAAGGTCAAGCGAGGCACAAACAGAACATCAGAGGCAACGTCAAAAGGCAAAGTCCAAACAAAGTCCAAACCAGAATCAGCAGAACAATAACAAAAGGCTTAAAATCAGACACAAAAGACTGAGCATACACTTCACAGTGAACTGTGAGAGCTGAAGTCCATAAACAGTGAGCTGTGGTGATTGTGAACAAGTGCAAATGATGAGCACTCAGGAGACTGTGAGCAGTGATGTGCAGGGTGGGTGTTGGAGTCTGTTGTGGCCATATTTGAAAGCTGCTGTGAATTCTGGGAAGTGGAGTTTTGAGTTCAAGCAGGTGTAGATGAGAGACAGCATGGAGAAATGTATTTCAGTGAAGCTGGCTTCTGAAATTTTTTTTCTGAATTCCCAACAAAAACCACAAAATTGAATTTAAATAAAATGTATTCAAACCACATTTCTGGTGGAAGAAAGAATAGTGTTATCTTACAATCCTTTCCTTTTTCTTCCTGAAACTATTGTATGATGTAGGTATTTGGTATATGCCTGACTCTCACCCAGTGTTCCCATAACTGGCTCCAGATCCACTGTGACCCTGATCAGAATAAAGCACTTATTATGGTGAAGGAATTCATGTATGTGTATATATAAAAAGTCATGGAAGTGTTTATAGTTATTAGAATCATGTGAATACAGAAACCATTAATCATGTGGTCATGCGATGTTACCTGCATGTTGTTGGTAGCTGTGTGTACTCATTTTTGTTGTTGTATATGTTGTATACACACAAAGTAAGTCAGATTACGTTGCCAAACTATTTAAATAAAGCTTTATTTATGAAGATTACTCAGCCAAGTTTCCATCCTGAAGAAATAAACCTTCCTTATTTCATAT
Source organism: Neoarius graeffei (assembly GCF_027579695.1). Lineage (NCBI taxonomy): Eukaryota > Metazoa > Chordata > Actinopteri > Siluriformes > Ariidae > Neoarius > Neoarius graeffei. The sequence goes on from NC_083569.1 coordinate 30,794,737, forward strand.
GAATAAAATACTGAAAGAAATTAATCGAGCCAAAACTAAAAACCTGGCAGGAATGTTTTGCTTTAAATGTATGTAATTCGCAGGGCGTGTCCCTGTATGTATGATTTTACTGCAAATCAAGCTCAGGCAAAGGCCTTTTCAAAACACTCCATCGAGACTTTCTCATACAATCATGTAAATACAGCAGATAAAATGGATGAAGAAGAAAACTGTGGCATTTGCTTTCTTTTGTTTTTTAATCAGATTTGACTATATGCTATTCAATGAAGTATAAGTAAGGCCATTGTTTCATTTATTTAATTTAAATAATAATTCTGTGATTAGGGATGGTTCAGTCTTTTTTGAGCGAGCACTCAGCTTTACTGGCAACATATTTGCATCAGCAAGCATTTGTTGGGCTGCAGATTCTGCAGAAATGTCTTCATTCTTTTTTGTTGGTGAATGTAAGAAAAAGAGAGCTGAGAGAGAGAGAGGAGGGGCAGAGCAACAGCAACACTAACTGAGAGAAGAAACTGGTAAAGATTCTCCTTTCCTATTCATGTTTGGATGTTAATTATCCATTAATTTGTTAATTCTGTGCACTTTGTGGCTATGGTACAAGAGAACAAAAATGACAATTATGTTGCTAAAAACAATAACATAGACTTATCTAGTCATCTGGGGTGGGTTTCCTCATAACGTTGCACTTTAGAGTTCAAGAGCAAATTTAAAGATGTTCTTAAGCAACGAACATTGTCTCTGTACGTGGTTTTCCTGAACTCACTCGTAAGAAGGAATCTTAAGTGCAACTTTGCTCAGAGTGACTTTGCAATGCGCATCCTCGCAATAAGCATTAGTAACTGCTAAAGGTATTTGTACTGTAGTTGCTAAAGGCATTATAGTAGTTGCTAAATCCAGTCGATGAGGTCACATGGTATTTGTTTTTAATCAAAAACCAATGAAATATAAAGTGTCAAAATATGTTAATATATTGTGTTGTCATTAAGCATTACATATATAATGTGGGAATGAATCATTGAAACTTTTTTACATTTTGGACAATAACTTGTTTTTTTATTCCAAGCGTGTTTTTTTTTTTATTAAAGGTCCCATGGCATGGTGGTTTGTTGATGCTTTAAACGGGCTCGTGGAGGCTTCCAGATGTTATATCCGCAGCCTTTCTTGAAATGAACCCTCGGCACGTAAATATAGCCTCCTGGGAGAAAGCCCCATTTCAGCGCTTTTCCCAGTGCGTCATTTTGCTAATGAGAAGCAGGAGGCGGGGAAGGGTAGAGGGTGGGGGCGGGCCATGGGGGGAGGGGCAGGGGCTTGACCAAGTTGCGCACACACATACTCGCTGCTATCAGCACCTGTAGCCACGCTGCTAAGACAAAACCCGTTCTCCCTCGGACTCCTTTCGTAAACTCAACGTGACACAGAGAACAGAGAGTGAGAGTGTTCGGAGTGGTAGTTTACGAATGTATAATACCCTAGGCTTGAACACGCACTCCATAACCAAAGAGGATAGAAGCAGCAACTACGGCAACATATCGCTTATCCAACAGAAGACATGCATTGCGGAGCAATAGTCAAACATAAGCTCATAAGTTACAGTCAATTTCCAGACTAAACTCAGTTTAACAGAGCATGCTGCATGCTCTTTAGTTTTGTAGCGCAGATTACCTGGCTAACTGCAGGAAGCAGTTAGCTGCACAGCTAATGTAGCCATTGCTAGGCTAACGCACCGATTTTAAAACACGGCAAAACGACCAGTTATACACTTACTTGTTCGGTGTTTGTTGCTGATACAGCAGGGATGCTTGGTACGGACCCAGGCTTCAGTGACAGTTGATGTGCAAAACCTGCCCTGTACTGTCCCAAGTTGTGGAAACATTCCTCAGGAAAATGCTTCCGACAAACATACACCGTCTTAGGTAGACTCGACGGCGTATTATTGAAGCAAATAAAATTAAGCCACTGCGTCTTCAGGGGCTCTCCCATCGGCAGTAAAAACAGACTCTTTTCTGTGTTGTCACATCCATGTACAGCGCAATTTCCATGTTTCGCTCGCTTAGGTGATGCCATGTTGTTGTGTCCTCTATGGTCTCCTCACTACAACTGGGCGGGGCAATCCATACAGTGGGTGGGAATCCAGAGGGGGGGCGTGGGGATCATCTCCCTTGCTGACGTAGTAAAGGGAAGAGCTTATCAATGCGCCGTTTTGACGTGCCATTCTCAAATGTTGGGCATAGTTTGGTTTGCACATTATGAAATTTCTAGCCACTGGGGTGACTTAAGAAGGTCAGAGGAACTCATTTTAACGTTAAAAACCAGAGAAAGTGAAAATTTCATGCCATGGGACCTTTAAATGAGCAAATGTTCACACAAAATTATGAACCAATAAGTTAAATACAACCCCGATTCCAAAAAAGTTGGGACAAAGTACAAATTGGGGGTGGCACGGTGGTTAGCACTGTCGCCTCACAGCAAGAAGGTCCGGGTTCGAGCCCCGTGGCTGGCGAGGGCCTTTCTGTGCAGAGTTTGCATGTTCTCCCCGTGTCCGCATGGGTTTGCTCCGGGTGCTCCGGTTTCCCCCACAGTCCGAAGACATGCAGGTTAGGTTAACTGGTGACTCTAAATTGACCGTAGGTGTGAATGTGAGTGTGAATGGCTGTCTGTGTCTATGTGTCAGCCCTGTGATGACCTGGCGATTTGTCCAGGGTGTACCCCACCTTTCGCTTGTAGTCAGCTGGGATAGGCTCCAGCTTGCCTGCGACCCTGTAGAAGGGTAAAGTGGCTAGAGATAATGAGATGAGATGAAAGTACAAATTGTAAATAAAAATGGAATGCAATGATGTGGAAGTTTCAAAATTCCATATTTTATTCAGAATAGAACATAGATGACATATCAAATGTTTAAACTGAGAAAATGTATCATTTAAAGAGAAAAATTAGGTGATTTTAAATTTCATGACAACAACACATCTCAAAAAAGTTGGGACAAGGCCATGTTTAACACTGTGAGACATCCCCTTTTCTCTTTACAACAGTCTGTAAACGTCTGGGGACTGAGGAGACAAGTTGCTCAAGTTTAGGGATAGGAATGTTAACCCATTCTTGTCTAATATAGGATTCTAGCTGCTCAACTGTCTTAGGTCTTTTTCTTCGTATCTTCCGTTTTATGATGCGCCAAATGTTTTCTATGGGTGAAAGATCTGGACTGCAGGCTGGCCAGTTCAGTACCCGGACCCTTCTTCTACGCAGCCATGATGCTGTAATTGATGCAGTATGTGGTTTGGCATTGTCATGTTGGAAAATGCAGGGTCTTCTCTGAAAGAGACGTCATCTGGATGGGAGCATATGTTGCTCTAGAACCTGGATATACCTTTCAGCATTGATGGTGTCTTTCCAGTTGTGTAAGCTGCCCATGCCACACACACTAATGCAACCCCATACCATCAGAGATGCAGGCTTCTGAACTGAGCACTGATAACAACTTGGGTCGTCCTTCTCCTCTTTAGTCCAAATGACACAGCGTCCCTGATTTCCATAAAGAACTTCAAATTTTGATTCGTCTGACCACAGAACAGTTTTCCACTTTGCTACAGTCCATTTTAAATGACCCTTGGTCCAGAGAAGACGTCTGCGCTTCTGGATCATGTTTAGATATGGCTTCTTCTCTGAACTATAGAGTTTTAGCTGGCAACAGCGGATGGCACGGTGAATTGTGTTCACAGATAATATTCTCTGGAAATATTCCTGAGCCCATTTTGTGATTTCCAATACAGAAGCATGCCTGTATGTGATGCAGTGCCGTCTAAGGGCCCGAAGATCACGGGCACCCAGTATGGTTTTCTGGCCTTGACCCTTACGCACAGAGATTCTTCCAGATTCTCTGAATCTTTTGATGATATTATGCACTGTAGATGATGATATGTTCAAACTCTTTGCAATTTTGCACTGTCGAACTCCTTTCTGATATTGCTCCAGTATTTGTCGGCGCAGAATTAGGGGGATTGGTGATCCTCTTCCCATCTTTACTTCTGAGAGCCACTGCCACTCCAAGATGCTCTTTTTATACCCAGTCATGTTAATGACCTATTGCCAATTGACCTAATGAGTTGCAATTTGGTCCTCCAGCTGTTCCTTTTTTGTACCTTTAACTTTTCCAGCCTCTTATTGCCCCTGTCCCAACTTTTTTGAGATGTGTTGCTGTCATGAAATTTCAAATGAGCGAATATTTGGCATGAAATTTCAAAATGTCTCACTTTCGACATTTGATATGTTGTCTATGTTCTATTGTGAATACAATATCAGTTTTTGAGATTTGTAAATTATTGCATTGTTTTTATTTACAATTTGTACTTTGTCCCAACTTTTTTGGAATCAGGGTTGTAGTTCAGTAAAATGTTTTTCCTTTGCCTGCTCATTTCATTGTTACCCAATCAAGAGCTTAATGTCCCTTATACACTGGCATGCAGCTGAGTGGTGTTTGGCATATGAAGGAGGTACAGTATCGATCCCATCACTTCCCCAGACCGCAGTGCCACTTCCCAGATTGCAGGCAGCCAGATTACAGCTGGCTGAGAGCGTCAGTGCACCCGGGAGCTGATCAGCATTGAGAAGAAGCGGCTCCAGTTACTCCGAGGCCTGTATGAGTGGCACCATCAGGAGCGGATGGGCCTTAAACAGGCAAAACTAGACCTGCTGGTCAGAGAAGTGGAGCTTCAGAGTGGATTCACGGAGTCATGATTATTTCAACTGTTATTCACAAAGCCAAGTTGGCAATAGTCTCCCATATATAAACACACACACAATGTTACAGGTGCAGAAATTTGACACTAAATGAGATAATCACTTGGCTCATGGAGTTAAATTTGATTAAAATGTGGTGATATCAATGTGACATTACAATATCCATACATAATTCCATAACACATTGAAATATAGTCAGAATGTTTTGCATATATTTATTTAATAATTAACTTGATGTACGTGCAATGTACAAGAAAAATAATTTCACACCAGCAGCATATTCAGGGTATCATTAGGGTATTTTAGGATTGTTGTGCAATAATTATCTGCTAAAATCTTGTTTATCAGTGTTTATTCCACATTGGCGATATCTACTGATGAACTGCCAAGGATATTTTGTCTTGTTTAAAAAATATATATATTTTACTAACCCACTGTGTGTAAACCTTTTTCCACACCTTGTTTAAGTCCTGTTCAGAAAAATTAATTTCAGAGAAACTGGCAGAGGTGCTTGTGCCTCAAGTTGTGACAAAAAAGTCTTCTTTTGTGAAGCTCCAAAAACTCTGAAATAAAATGAAGATAATTCCTGCGACTCGCTCAGTGTGTTCAGGAAAAGGTTCCAGATCCACTGTGCACTTAGTAAAGATAAAGGGATGTATGGAGGCGGAGATATTCAGTTCTGGATGTGTGCTTTTTTTTGTTGTTTAAATCACGCTGTTTAAGAGTCAAATCATGATCATCCATCAATTTCATAGGTAAAATCATCATGAACTACAATTGCTATTAAAAAATGCTTTGGGTTGATCAGCAGCAGGACTTGTTCTGTGTTGTACTGGTGACTCAGTTCACTGTCACTGATGCTGTGAAGTGATGATCTGTGTAACGTTCTGCTACAACAGCTGCACTTCCTGGGTGTGGCCTTCTAGAGACACATGTTCCCTCGTGTAAACCTTGTTTCAACCTCAGCTTCAGCACATACAGCACTATTATACAGAATCCTCACAGAGCTGTGTTCAGAAATGGCTCAGCTATACAACTTACTGTACACAGTGAGATACATCCCACTGATTCTCACTGTAGCAACAGGTAATTAACCTTCATCAGTTCATTAATTGTATTAACTAATACTCGTGTGTGTATTAATCTATTAATTTCTTAATTTTGTAAGTCAGTATTTTGTTGACAGAAATATTTCACACATCTATTTCTTTATATTCTTCTTTGCAAACAGGCAGTTTTGCAGATAACATTGGGCCGATGGACAAAGATACCAACATTGTGGGGAAAGAAACAGACACTGTTACTCTGAAATGCTCATATCAGTCAAGCAGTGATTACATTCTACTTTACTGGTACAAACAATATCCTAACAGCGCACCACAGTTTTTACTGTATAAAGGCGCTAAGTCAGACAGTTCTGTTGACTATAACCCTTCTGGCTCACGATTGAATTCAGAAACATCTTCAGACTCGACTGAACTTACTATTAAAGATCTACAGATCTCAGATTCTGCACTCTATCACTGCGCACTGAGAGTAGGAGCAGCACAGTAATACAGAGTCAGTGAGAGGCTGTACAAAAACCTACAAACAGTACATATGAAGTTAAATGGTTTGGATCAAAGATACTTCCTTTACCAACTTATCAGTTAACCACAGATACAAAGAACATTTGTGGTAGCAGATGCAGCTGAAAAACAGAAAATAAAATTAAAGAGGGAGTGTGTCAGGTGTTACTGCTGCATACTGTTTTAAATTCATTGTAGTTTACAGTACTTTGTTGCCCAGTTTACCCCATGATTTATTCCAATCAACTTTCATTCATTTACAGCAAAATATAACCCCATACTTAAAAGAATATGGTAATGCATTGGCCTGATTTTTGATGGCTTTGACCATACGACGTGCGTCCCTTGTGGACAAAGATTTCTTCAGGTTCTCTGAATCTTTTAATGATATTATGTCCCGTAGAGGACGTGTTCCCAAATTCTTTGCAGTTTAACTTTGAGGAAAGTTATTCTTAAATTGTTGCACTATTTCCCTACACAGTCTTCCACAGAGCGGTGAACCCCTCCCCATCTTTACTTCTGAGAGACTCAGCCTCTCTGGGATTCTCTTTTTATACCCAATCATGTTACTGACCTGTTGCCAATTAACCTTATTAGTTTTTTTAATTATTGTTATTATTTTTTAAACATTACACAACTTTCCCAGTCTTTTGTTTTTCCTATCCCAACTTTTTTGTGTTATTATTATGGCTACAATTATAAACAGTCCATAATTATCAACACCTCTTCAGATTTACCAATAAAAAACAATTTTACAAAGGTGAGTTTCAGTTACAACGGTTATTATTGGTTAATTAATCAACCAGAAGACCCGCCTCACCCTTTGATCTTGTCGTCTGATGACATGCTCGTTACCTGAGATGGAATTTTTTTCAGCACGATCAGCAAGTTGAGGAAATCCTGGATGTTATCATAGCAGGTAAGCATGGTGGAAAGATCATGGACATGTTTTTACTTATCAAATTCACAGATATTTCACGATATCCTGTCTAAACCTACTTTATTTCTTACTCTTTCATTTGACAGTCACCATTTTGTATCTAAACGCATGTTTGAGAAGTCACGTGATGTGTCGATAATGATCACTTTCACCGGTGTCTACCATTATCGACACCCTGTGGAATTAAGTGACATTTACAACTGTTATGGATCGATCTTTGTGTAACATTGTTGAAGTAGATGAAGTACTTTAAAAAATAATTAAAAGTGCTGTGATTTATAGTAATTATTTTCTGATTCATAACAGAATGGAATGTTTATAGAGTATTTGGAATCTGATTGCAATAAATAGAATTAGACGAGAATTAAATTCCTAGCATATGAAAATTACATGCTTGAAATATTCAGATTTTTCTATTCCATTCAGATTTTTTTTCAGTTTGTTGTAAATATCTACCACATATTTCAATATCAGTAGACATTTTATATTTTGGTTCGAGGAATGACACGTGACCTTTGACCTGGAGTTTCATGCAGTTACAATGTCAATTGCCTGTTGCCATTTATTGGTAAACTACAAAACTAGAAATTAATACAAACAATGACGAATGATGAATAAAATGTGATTTACGAAAATACTAAGAAAGTGGGTAGAAAGTGGAACAAAAAGATTTTCTGACAGGTTAAACATTATCAGTTCATTTGTTTACAAACATTAGAATTACTTCCTCATTTGCGTAAGCACCGACATCCACATATTTATATAAAATATATTTGGTACGAAATATAAGTCTATGTAAAACAAATTTTAAATAAAAACTATGTTTTGTTAACTTAATACCACATACTGATTATTTTTTAAAATAAATAATCATCTGGGTGTTGATAAGTGGAACGGTGTCGATAACTGTGGACAAAGGTGTCAATACTTGTGGAATGGTGTCACGTGATCTGATACGCTAAGTAATCGGGAATCAACTCTTTTTTTTTCCAGTGTAAGTTTGAGTAATTATTCATGCACAATTTATGCACTGAAAGTCTTCTACTTTTGCAACGGCCAAAAGATCGTTAAGGTGTCGATAATTGTAGCCGCCGCTCTACTTCACTGATCCATTTTGTTTGTTTGTTTGTTTTTATTATAATCATGGTATTGCTGTGCATATAAATGCCCAGTTGAATTATTGCCATATTCAGTGCATGTACACGCATTCAGCAAGCTACTAGATTAGACACATTTTCAATATTTATGAATTATATCCTTTTAGTGGAAAAACGAATACACATTACTCAGGATTTCCAAAGCAGATTATCTTATTAGATGGTAACATTTCACAGTTAAAGGTCTCAGGTTGCTAAAAGCTTCAGGGATGATCTATAGTGAATATAACTCTCAGGTCAGTCAATAACTGATCTCAAATGCATCACTTTTATCTCATGGTGGTTTACACATTTTTTGGATGACTGGATTAATGGCACATTTTGAATTATGCACTTTAAGTGTAAAGTAGTTGTCTGTTTAAACATGTAAATATTTTTTTTTAAATTAAAACAAATTATAGAAATTTGATTTTTATAGACTTTCATACAAATGCCAAAGCTTTCAAGTACAACTTCTGCTGTCTGCATGGACCAATTTTCACTGTCGAAATCATAAAGATTTCTTGGTTTTGTGGACACAAGACCTTCTAGCTTACTCAGTTACAGTAGACAGAAGGCTTTACAGAAAGGTCCACAGGGTTTGTGGTTGAGACCAATACTGAACCTGAGTGATGGAGCTGAGGATCTGTACAAGCTCATGAGTTTTTTCAAGTTCAGTTATTTGCTGTAATGATTTGTGAATTTAAAAAAAAAAAGACTTCTTTTTCCCAGCAACACTTTTGTTTTCAGGGTAAACTGGGACAAGGTTCATTTTAAGAAAACAAAACAACCTTGGTGTGTTAAAGTCTTTCACCTTTCTCCACAAGATGGCACCATCAGTTATCTTACTGTGGGCCAAGCACGAGGGCCCTGATCACATCCCCAAAGAGATCAACTTCTTTGATTATGAATACTACTTTTCACTATAATATAGACTCTCTTCAATCGTACATACATAGTATTTATAGTACTGTACAAAAAACAGTTTGTCCAAATGTGAGATCTTATTGCAGTTGTGTTCCAATCTTTGGAGCTTCAGCATCAAATCTGATTTTTCGATCGAGTTGAATAGTATAATTGTCAACTCATCATCAACAAAATGACTTGTTTCTCTGAATTAATGAACAAAATTGAAATTGCAGTTGGTCTATAAATACAGTTTCTTAATAATGTGTGACCTGTAATATATTTGCCTCCAGCACGGACAAGCACATTACAGCTGCAGTGAATAAAATGGGCTCTGGACAGGTTCACTTGTAATGGAGGTGTTTGTGATTGGATAATGTAAAAACTTTATTTTGCTGACAGAGTTTCATGTTTAAATGACAACGAGCAATCATGAGATTTATTTTTTAGAGGCAAATTAATAAAAAAATAAATAAAAAGAGAAAGAGGACAGGTAGGCCAGGCAGAACACGAGGCTACAGAGAAGAAATAAGAAACATAAAGGAAATAAAACACCCAGTTTCTCTCTCTCTCTCTCTCTCCAACCTTCACTCGATCCAGCAAACTTCACACACAAAATGCATCACCTCCCTTAAGGCCTCATGGCTTACTGGCATCTTTAATATTATTACCAAGAGCAGCAGCTGGTTTGTTCCTCACCTCAGTGAAATGACAGGCTTTGTGATTACAAAGTCAATAAATCAATCACATTATCATAATAGTAATAATAACTTGTTCTACTAAATTATTTATCATGACTTATTCACGGGGCGGCACGGTGGTGTAGTGGTTAGCGCTGTCGCCTCACAGCAAGAAGGTCCTGGGTTCGCACCCCGGGTCCGGCGAGGGCCTTTCTGTGTGGAGTTTGCATGTTCTCCCCGTGTCCGCGTGGGTTTCCTCCGGGTGCTCCGGTTTCCCCCACAGTCCAAAGACATGCAGGTTAGGTTAACTGGTGACTCTAAATTGACCGTAGGTGTGAATGTGAGTGTGAATGGTTGTCTGTGTCTATGTGTCAGCCCTGTGATGACCTGGCGACTTGTCCAGGGTGTACCCCGCCTTTCGCCCGTAGTCAGTTGGGATAGGCTCCAGCTTGCCTGCGACCCTGTAGAAGGATAAAGCGGCTAGAGATAATGAGATGAGATGAGATGACTTATTCACAGCAATTTCTGATAAGGATGTAAAAAAATAATTATGCCGTGTGTTTCTTTGGCCAATGAAATCTGTGTAGTCCTCAAGTCAAGGACTCGAGTCAGTGAAACACACACACACACACACAGGAAAGACAAGAGACAGTCAGAGAAACAGAGGAAAGTAATTTCACATGGTGCTCTAAAAAGAGAAACATGGATAAAAAAAGCAGAGCTTTTGATGAAGAATGGACAGACCCTGACATGTTTATTCTTCACATGGGAAGTTCAAAACCAGTGTCTCATATGTTCCAAGACCATGCTGATTAATATTATTATTATAAATTGATTGAGAGTGCTCAAAGGGACATGCTCTTTTCAATTAATTTATATTATTCTCTGAGGTGCTTTTGTAAAGTTTGTGATATTGTTTTGATTGAAAAAGCACCTTGGTTCTTTTGCCTCATGCTGTTTTATCATGGGATGTAAACACTCCAGGCTGATTATGCAGCTGCAGCTTGAACTCTCAAAATATGTAAATAGCTTCACTCTGATTGGTTAATATCCAACTCTGCCATCCACACACAAAGGGGCTCTGCTGGCCAATCACAGTGGATATATTTACATATTTAAATTAAAAGGCACACCCCCAAAATCAGCCTGTTTCATTCTGTCTGTCATGTGATGCTGTGGGGCGGAGCTTCATCAACCTGCATGATGTTAACAATATTGGAGACACAAATAATAGTTTCGTTCAGCTGAGACCGTTCATCATGTTCACTGTTATATTCATGGGTCTGTGGCTTTCACTGGGTCAGTTATTCATTTATTTATTTTTTTTTGTTATTTCAGAAATATTAATTGTAGAATGAGTGATTAATTAGTCTGTGTGGTGGTTAGAAAAATCAGAATGTGGGTCTGACATGTAGTTCTGGTTTGATGGTGTAAAGGTTAAACACATTATGTTCTCTTCTCTATGACAGGTGACTCCATGGCAGCGTCAATAAAGCCACTTTTCACTCAGACAGTGAGAGATGAAGGCAGTGATGTTACTCTGTCCTGCAGCTATGACTCAACTGATACAAGAAACTACTTGCACTGGTACAGACAATATCCAAAATCTAAACCTGAGTTCCTTCTTTATATTGACCAAAGTGGAACTCTAAGTCCCAAACTTCCTCCAAGAATGTCTGCTAAAGTTGATGAAAAGAAGAAAGAAGTGGATCTGCTCATCTCCTCTGCTGCTGTATCAGACTCTGCACTATACTACTGCGCTCTGGCGCCCACAGTGACAGGAAATCCAACTGCACTGTACAAAAACTTTCACACAGTTTTGTTGTATTGTTGGTTGTTCTGCTGATGATTTTAAGAAATTGACATGCACTTTTGTGGGAATCTCTCTCTTTCAAAATTTATGAAGAGTTATATTATTGGCACATATTCCATTATTAGTAAACAGGGGTTTTTTTGGTTACCGCTGTATGCTGGTCAGTGTTGTCGTGAACACAAAGCCTGTCCTGGGGCTCCCAGCTGTGAGGTGGGAATTCACCCTGGATGGACTGTCAGCCCTTTGTAGAGCACCATGCACAAACCCTTTCACACACTCATTCACACCTTCAGGCAATTTCTCCAAGCAAACTTACAACTGCAAGGTTTTTTGTTTTTGTTTTGACTAACACAGACACGGAGTAAACATGTAAAACTGCACACACATTGACAGCAACCTGACCTCAGCATCCAACTGAGAACCCTGAAGCTGTGATGCAACAATGCTGCCCACTGTGTCACTGTTATCATCCATTAATCCATCCATCATCTGTAGCCACTTATCCTGTACAGGGTCGCAGGCAAGCTGGAGCCTATCCCAGCTGACTATGGGTGAGAGACGGGGTACACCCTCCTCTCTCCTACATATACTCAGCTCTCACTTCCCCACTTCGCAAAATATCGTCTAGTACCCCCATGTCTAACTTTACCGAGCTGTTTGTTTTCCACCAGATTTCCAGTGTATGACCCGTGTTTAAATTTATCCTTGACCTTGTCTTTTGCTTGCTCTCTGTTGCATTGTTTGCTGATTGACCGACCCTCGCTCGTTTCCGGATTATGATTCCTGCTCTACTATTTGGCTCAGGGCACCATACAAGCAAGAACTGCCACTGGATGGATAAACCTCACACACTTTGGCACTTCGGAGTTTACCCATGTAACTTACTACTGCAGTGTGTGTGATTTAAAGTTTTGTCACATTAATTTATATGGCCTGGACTTTGATTTGTTTGTTTTAAATATTAAAGCTTTACAGAGGAAACCAATGACTGGCCTGCACGCCACATCTTCTTATTAGCGTATCAGCTAGAATAAACACTACAAACCAATTACTTGTATTTTCACCAAATGAATAGAACTGGCCTATTTATTAATGCATTGTTTGTTTTGCACAGTCTTCAGTATGAAGCATGAAGCAAAGACTAAAAATCATTTTTAAAAGTATGAATGATCAAGCAATTAAGTAAATTTATGGAAAGAGAATTTTGCATTTTTAATCAGGGCTTTGAACCAGAATTTTTTTCCTATTGGTTCGTTCCGAACAGAAACAGAATTTTAACGTTTCCGGTTTTGGGTTCCACCATTAAATAGACGTTCCCGAACCGGTTAGAACAAAAAAAAATGTGTTCCCGGAACGGTTAATTACGTTCCCTGTCAGCTGTTTAACAAATGGCTATAAAATTATGTCTCTGTCTCATCCAGCTTAAGCCAAATGTAGGCTAATTCTATTACAACCTTCATTAAATAAGACAAGAAATAATTCAAAACAATTATTATTTCAAATGTTGGCGATTTGGATTCTCAGTATGTCTTCCCATCTACACAAACAGAAAAAGTGCCAAAAATGAAAGATAATTCGTTTAGTGTGTTACCAAAGGCTAGTCAGGCCCTATAGAGGGCTACCGCATGACGTCACCGCGCCGCGAGATTTTGTTAGGCGCCATATTGGAAGACCAAGTACACATCTATGCAAGTACATACATACATAAAACAAACTACACCTGAAATGTAGCCAGGGCCGGTTCTGCCCTAATCTGGACCCGGGTGCAACATCGCGCAACCCCCCCCCCCCCCCCCCCCCCCCCCCCAAAAAAAAAAAGCCAGTCTAAATCAGGACAACCATCACATAACTATAACTATAAACATTTTATATCAACTATTTTAACTAAATGGGCGATAATAAATAAGCCTGCAGGCAGCCACGGCGGGCTGCCTCAGAAAAGTAACCATTTGTCCTACCTTAAAACTCGTTTTGCATTTTCTGCCTCCTTTTTTGTATTTTCGACCCTCCGTTTATTTTCTTTCCTTTTCTGAAAACCCGATTTGTGTCCAGACATTTTGTTCTGCTACCAACGAACTAACTCGTCAGGTCTCGTCTCTCGAGCCCGCAATGATTCCCGTGGGAAGGGCAACAACTGATACGTTTTTACAAACAGCCAATAGGGAGGTTACAACGTTCAGGCTCTTCTTTGCTCAGACACTCAGTAATGGAGACATGATAGCAGTCCACCTTCCCGCGCTCTCCATTCAGTCAGCGAACGTCACACAGGAAGTGAACCCCAGCGGGTCATAGAAACTTGCATGACTTTTTTATTTGTAGGCTACGGAAACTTTGAGGAACGAAATAAAAACCGGTATTAACCGGTTACCATTATTTTTAATAAGCGTTTCTGTTCTGGAACATAAAAAATAATAAAGTTTCTGGTTTCGTTTCTGTTCCATGTGAAATAGAAAAAGTTCCCAGTTTTCGTTTTCGTTCCTTGAACCGGTTCAAAGCCCTGTTTTTAATCCACAGATAGATCAGAAAGTATGTCATGAATATTTAATTTTAGTTGTTGATGTTTACAATTGTTTTCAACAACTCTTTCCTTATATATTTTTATATACAGTACCAGCCAAAAGTTTGAACACACCGACTCATTCATAGTTTTTTTTCTGTATTTTGACTATTTTCTATATTGCAGAACAATACTGAAGACATCAAAACTATGAAATAACACATGGCACATATATGGAATTATGTGGTCAATAAAAGTGCTAAAAAAACAAAAACGTTTCATATTTTTGATTCTTCAAAGTAACCACTGTTTACCTTGATGATGCTTTACATACTATTGGCATTATCTTAACCAGCTTCATGAGGCAGCCACCTGGAATGCTTTTCAGTTAATAGGTGTGCCTCATCAAAAATTATTTAGTGGAATTTCTCTTTGCCTGTGATCGTCTGTCCATACCTCACCCGACATTTTGCTTGTTTCCCGTTATTGAGATTGCCTGTTGATTTGGATTGTTTGCCTGTATTTACACCTGATTGTCACTCTGTTTTTCATAAATACTTCTGCACTTGCATCCGTCTCCCACTGCTCCCTGATAGAATACTTCATCAAACAGTGGCTGCAGCAGAAGGGTTCCAGTACACCATGCCACACCACTTCTGGAATTTTGTATCTCCGCCTCTAGCCTTGTTTTCTGGCAGTGTACCGGCGTATACACTCAACACCCTACGATGGAGAGTATCACCCATGTGGCTTCAGCATACGGTGTGGCACCTATTCTGCAGACCTTGAAGAACCCAAGCCTCCAGAACCTGTCTGGGTAACATGCATGATTTCCTGGCTGACTGGATGAGCACGCTGATGGGCCGAGTCCCTCATGTGATTAGAGCACCTGTACCTTCGTAACACACATGAGTTTCTGGTCATGCTCTGGTTCATTTATGAGTCCCTAGAGAAGGAGAACCCCCATAAATTTTTTGGGGAGGGGGCTAGTCCATCTGAGGCCGATGTTCTAGAGCGCCTCCTAAAGGCCGTCAGTCCAGAACCAATCCCACAGCCCGTTCCACAGTCAATTTGTATCTGATTATAGAATATGTCTCATGGCAAAGTTGGGGATTTTTCAAAGTTGTAATATTTGTGCTGTAGTTCATAGCAACATAAAGTCATAATTGATTAAAATCACAGATATGCAAATAAAGGCTTGTGTATTATAAGCTGAATCAGAGTCGTGGTGAATATGAATAAATATGAGTGGGTGGAGCTACATGTGGTGACATCAGAGACAATCTCAAATACACAACACTGGCATTTATTTCTAAAACTAGAGGTCTGAACTAAACACTCATAACAACAATGTTACTCTTCTTCTTGCTTTTCCTCACTCATGCTGACATTGGTAAGTCAGATACATTATACATGAAATGTTTAATTATTTAACAAACAAAAAGAACATTGTTTTGAATCACAGTTTATTAATAATAAATGGTCATAATATTATGTTAATGTATTTATAGCAGAAGCTGCTGACAACAGCATTAAACCAGAACAAACCACTATATCTGGAACTGAAGGCAGCAACATCACACTGTCCTGCACATATACTGGATCAGTTTACCGTCTCCACTGGTACCAACAAAAACCTGGATCAAGACCAGAGTTTCTGCTGTTGATCGACGAAAGCAGTGGATAGGTCACAAAGGCTCAACCACCTCATCCACGATTGTTCACTAAACTTGATAAAACGAGTAAGAAAGTGGATCTGCTCATCTCTGCTGCAGTGACAGACTCTGCACTGTACTACTGCGCTCTGGAGCCCACAGTGACAGGAAACCAACTACACTGTACAAAAAGCACTACACATGACTGCAGCAGAGTCGTGCTTTTCTCACAAGATGGAGCTCTTTACATGTTTACCTCTGCAGGCTCAACCCTCAGTCTATGATATCAGTTTGCTTTTGTAGATAAACCATCATTTGTGTATTAATCTGCTGAAGTTTATTTCTAAATTAGACTTAAACATCATTCTTATCAAAGCTGTATTAAAAATATTGAGGGTTTTTTTTCCAGTTATTCACTAGAATAGATTTGTTAAAGAAAAAAAAAGACCATCACATTTCCTGTTAAACTGTTATTGAGTTTGGAGCACAATAATGAAATCTTGTTTAAGCACGCTGGAATATCCTAGATCGAGGAAGTAAAAGAAGCTAAAACTTATTATTGTTATTATTATTACATGTAATAAGGGCTGTAAGACTGTAATGTTGTTTATATTGGTTGTGTGGTGCAGTCATTATAAATAAACCCCCCTGGTGTCACTATACCCCCTGGTGTCACTATACCCCCTGGTGTCACATATTCTGATCAACAGTGTCAGCTACAGAAAGGGTGGAGCTCCGCAGGCTACTACAGTAAACTGCACTTATTCACCTTCATCTTTCAGCAACTTATCATCTCCATCATGCTGCTCTTTCAACTCTTTCTACTCATGCTTCTTCTGGGTACATTCATCTTAATTTTAGTCATATGTTTTCATATTTCATTCATTTATTTATTTCATTTCTTTTCTCTTTTTTTCCCCAGGGAGCACATTACTGCAAATGACTGAACAGCGTATATCAGAAAAGCATGTCTTGGAAGGAAATGATGTCGTTCTGTCTTGCAATTTAAAGGCAACTGCAGGTGATTATATACACTGGTATCGCCAGTATCCCAAATCCAGGCCAGAGTTTCGTGTCTCTGTCTATTCATCTGGACAGCAATCTGCAAACACTGATAAAAAGCCTGAGGATCTGCAGATTTCCTCTGCTGCAGTATCAGACTCTGCAGTGTACTACTGCGCTCTGAGGCCCACAGCGACAGGAAACTTGCTAACATTGTACAAAAACCTCTTGCACAGCAAAGAAAGTGTTCACATAGTGCTGTAGACTCAAACACTGCATTTCTGTATTGGCAGAAATAACAATGCAATGGAAAACATATTCACATTTTAATGTGTCTCCAATACACGTGGCTATGTATCTTGAAGGTACAAAATAAAAATAACATAAATAAAAAAAGGGAATTTTCATGGCTGTTTATTTTATTTTGAAACAGTGCTTTGTGATTGTCTGCTGTTTAAAACACTATAAAAACAAGCGATACTCATCTCTTCTGAAGTGTAATACACACTCTCTAACTCTTCCACACATCCATTCATTCAGTGATTATTCTGTTCGGAAAAATCAGGAAGGGAGATCCAAGCCCAGGCAGGGTATGACTTTAATCCTCACCATACCTCAATATTATCATAGTGAGAGATCTCAGTCATGATTTTTTTTTTGACAACTCAGAAGGTGTGGTTCTTATTTCATTCCCCGTGATTCTCCTCCAACACACCCAGACCCCACCACCACCGATTTCAAAAACTCATCAGAGCTACACGTATCACTAAATTTATGCCAAAAGGCGACATGTTTGAATCCCTGTTTGCACCTCTGGAGCTGCTGCACATGAGATTTCCTCATCTTCATTTTCACTCTCAGAAAAAAAGAGCCTTTTTAATGAGGAAAATACAAAACATCAATAATTTTCAGCATATTGTGGCCATTTGTGTTTAACTAGATGCTATTTTTGTGCAACTAGCCAGCTGAGCTAGCAGCAAGCTAGTATTAATATGTTCACTGAGAAATTACCCAAAGAACATACAAATAGATGATCCAGTACTATATTTGGGTCCATTTTTTTTAAAGATTTATGCATTTCAATTGTAAGACAAATTTCCATCAAACTGAAATTAATAATCCTAAAATAACTTGCATATTAAAATTTATACAACTGAAATTTTTGATAAACAACAGTTTATTAAATGTATTCACATAAATTTTAACACACTATTAAAAACACTTAAATGTATTTGATGTATTCTCAAATCTAAACAAATTAAACAAGTGTTGCCAGGCAAAACAAACCTCGCCTGGTCGCACTTATGATTAATATGAAGGAAGATATCGCGAAAAAATGATTTTGACCTTTTTGGTGACCTTGACCTTGATTTTGACCTTGTGTGTGAACATACTTGGCCAATAAACATGGTACTGAATCTGATTCTCATTTGCACATCGTACTGCTCTCAGCCAATCAGAACTCACTGTACTGCTCTCAGCCAATCAAAACACATCTGAATGAATATGAAGGAAGATATCGCGAAAAAACAATTTTGACCTTTTTGGTTTCCTTGACCTTGACTGGATGATCCTCAAAATGTTGGAGGTTCTGTTTGAGACCAATGCACATCTATCCTGAAAGTTTCATGAAGATTGGTCCAGCCGTTTTCCCGTAACATCATTAACAAAACAAACAAACCCCACTGAAAACAATACCTTGCCCCCTGGTGGACTTTGTCCCAGGAAAGGTAAACATTTAATGTTTAATACCATACATATGCAATGTGTACTTAATATATTGTGGGGTGTTTTTTTTTCCCAAGTGTGCATTTTGGGTGTAGGGAGAGGCTGATAGGAGAGGGAGAGAGGGAAGCAAGAAAGATGAAGAAGAAAACTGGGAAGGAGGATGGATGTACATATAGGGAGAGAGGGAGGCTCTTAGGGCTCATCCTGCTTTCATTCACCCATCCCTCTCAGCTTCTCTCCTCCCTGCTATCCATCCCTCTCTGATCGCTCATGGGGAGACACATAAATCATACAGTCTGAGTGATCAAATGCTGTTTCTCCAAAATATGCAAAATATTTTAACAATGCTTAAAAATAATCAGGCAAAACTTTCACTCAAACTGATACACTGGATTTATCTTTTATCACTTAATGATCTTATTGATGCTATTTTGTTTCTGAATGCCATTTTTTCCCCTCACATGAAATTTTAAACCCAGTCAACTTTTAAAATAACAGTTTTTTTAACAGCAGAGGGAAAGAGGAACAAATGATAAGTATACAGTGATGAATATCCTTATGATAAGGCACATTTTACTGTAAATAGCTTATTCTGTGACTGTCTCAGCAATTTTTGACCAAAACATTTGCTTTTATTGAAACAACTTGGGTTTCAAGTTGGGGGGCAGCTTGTCCTGATCTAGGTTCATCAGTATCTTCTAAAACACCTCGAATGTGCCTTTCAGCTCTGGGGATAACTCAAGTTGAGTGCATAGATTATTCCAAATAACATCACAAGTCCAAAGGTGATGCATCGTAGATCAGTTAGAACCTTGACTCCCTCAATGACAACCTCAACATCTACAGGCTTGTTAAAAGTTTCTGCATTCTCCTGTTTAACAACAACAGCAAGAGCTTTTAGGTATTTGAGCTCTGCTACACGACAACGATAAAACAAGACAGCAGAAAGTGCAAGGTAATAGGAAATGCACTGTTATCTGGTACAACCGCAAATCAGAAAAAGTTGGGATGGTGTGGAAAATACAAATAAAAGAAAGCAGTGATTTCCTAATTTACTTTCACTTGTATTTCACTGCAGACAATATGAACAAAAGATTTTCATGCTTTGTTTTTGTTTCTGGTCATCTTCATTTCATTTGTTAATATACATCCATTCCTCCATTTCAGGCCTGTAACACTGTAATGCTTCTCTGATTGTGGTGGACGCTGAAGCACTGGGACAGGTGGGGTTTTGCTTTGGCAGACCTTTTTTAATGAAAGCAATTATCACTTTAGCTTCTGTTTACTATTTGCCTCACAAAAAAAGATACACATTTTAAATAATGTAGTGTGTCAATCGTAGAGTGGGCTGTGGACTGTACATTCTGGCTACTTTCTCAAGTATTTTTCAAATTTTTACATAAAAAACAGATTTTGACTTAGTTTCTAAGAGCAGTGTTTGTTTCTGGAGCATAATCCAAAACTATTCATGATACAGATTTGAAACTTGGCATACATATTAACAAGGTGATGTAGATGTGCCTTTTCATACTAAGAAATTTGAGAAATTTTAATTTTTCCATGGGAGGGCAGCACGGTGGTGTAGTGGTTAGCGCTCTCGCCTCCCAGCAAGAAGGTCTGGGTTTGAGCCCTGTGGCCGGTGAGGGCCTTTCTGTGTGGAGTTTGCATGTTCTCCCTGTGTCCACGTGGTCCTCTGCGTGCTCTGGTTTCCCCCAAAGACATGCAGGTTAGGTTAACTGGTGACTCTAAATTGACCATAGGTGTGAATGGTTGTCTGTGTCTAAGTGTTAGCCCTGTGATGACCTGGTGACTTGTCCAGGGTGTACTCTGCCTTTCACCCATAGTCAGCTGGGATAGGCTCCAGCTTGCCTGCGACCCTGTAGAACAGGATAAAGCGGCTAGAGGAGATGAGATGAGATGTTTCCATGGAAGCAATTTCAGACTTCATCTCTCAGGTTAGTCTGAGGGATAGGCTTTGTTTCTGGAGCAGAACTTGAAAACTATAAGTGGTATGGCCTTGAAAGTAAGTATATAACTACCTCTGAGTAGTTTGCTATGATCATATAGTGGTTAGTACTCTGCGTTGTGACTGTAGCATCCCTGGTTCAAATCTGGGTCATGGCAAAAAAAAAAAAAAATGCTACCTGAGTAGGCTAAATTTTGGGCAGCATGATGGTGTAAGTGGTTAGCACGGTTGCCTTACAGCAAGAAGGTTCTGAAGTCCTTTACCACTTGGCCATGACTACTGGAGGCGCTGAAATTCAAGTGTGATAAAAAATTGCTTTGAGCACTTTTTTTCTTGTGCAAAGGCAAACCAGCCAAAGCCTCCATTTTCACCCGTCCGCTTTCATCAAGGCATCAAGGCATCCGTTTCAGTACCTTAAGATGCAAAACTGGATTTCAGCGTGGTATCAGTACACCATCCCGAACATTAGTAAGCAGGACTTAACAGACCTCAGGATCAAGATAGAAGAATGCTTCTCCACTGGATACCGCTAGCCGAACACTGCTCCTAGTCCGCTCGGCCAGACACCAAAGCGAGACGCATCGTTGACCACACCCAGGTCTTGAGCTGACCACGTGAGTTGGCAATGCACTTGGGTCACTGCTCAAATACCTATATGCGGTGATCAAAAGAAGACCACCATCCTGTTTCGCACAGGGGCTCTGGCGAAAGCGATCCACTGCCAGCTAGACCGACGCACCTCAAGTTTCACACCACACATAGACAGCAGGGTTCGAACCTGCGTGGGGAAACCCCAACGGATTTCAGTCGGGATGGTGTACTGATACCAAGCTGAAATCCAGTTTTGCATCTTAAGGTACTGAAACGGATGCCTTGATGTTTCCCTACGCAATTTAGCATGCTTACGAGTAAGTTTGAGATTCCCTTTGCCATACGATGGGTGAATACTGGTCATTGCAGTCCATTCTAGGGTTTCATTTTACACCCCTGGCTTTATTTAGCAGCGCTGCCCACAGACAGTTGTACATCCAGTGAATCAATGAGGCTAGGCCGTAGACTCGTTCACGTCCAACCTGAGGATTTTGCCTCCCTGAAGCGTATGTGTTTTGAAATGAAGTGCACCAAAGCATCTCCTGATAATTTGTCCATGCTGTCCTGAGGCCCCGTGTGCAGTCGTGGCCACCTGGTTAAAGCGATGTCCTCGACGTCCACTCGACGTCTCCCACGCTGCTTTGAATGTGCTGCCGATTCCATCTGAAATTGGGTTTGCCGATAGGCAGCTGAAGCCTTGTTCTGTGGTGGCTTTTACCCGAGCTTGTCTGGCAAAAAAGGGAGCGGTTCCAAGTCCAGGTATCTGTCCTAAACGGAAAGGGCTTCTCTCCCGGACAGGTCAAGTCAAAGCACTGTCATAAAAAGTGTGCAGAGGTTGCTTGTAAAAGCACTGCCCAGAGTATTGCAATAGTTGGCCAAGTGCATGGCTCACGCGTGAGGTCGACATGAGACCTCAGCATGTTCCACGCTGGGTTATGGCAAGGTGCAGCACATCAGGGTGGCTAAGCGGTCTAAGGCGCTGTGTTTAGGTCGCAGTCTCCTCTGGAGGTATTGGTTTCAGTCCCATTTCTGACATTTGTTGCAGTGGTTTGCTGATGGGCCTTGTGGCCAGCGCATGGGTGAAATCGCTGGCATCGCTTTGCGAAAATAAGTGCTCGGAGTCATTTTTTTTGTCGCTCACGAATTTGGGCACCTCCCGTAGTCATGGCGACAGACTTGAAATCTGTTGGGGTTTCCCCACACAGGTTCAAACCCTGCTGTCTACGTGCAGTGTGAAACTTGAGGCACGTCGAGTGCTGTGCGTCGAGTGCTACCCGTGTCGGTCTGGCTGGTGGTGGATCGCTTTCACCAGAGCCCCTGTGCTCTCGGTGTGAAACAGAACGGCAGTCTTCTTTTGATCACCGCACATAGGTATTTGAGCAGTGACCCAAGTGCATTGCCAACTCACGTGGTCAACACAAGACCTGCGTGTGGTCAATGATGCGTCTTGCTTTGGTGTGTGCCCAAGCGGACTAAGGAGCAGTGTTCAGCTAGCAGTATCCAGTGGAGATGCATTCTTCAATCTCCGTCCTGATGTCTGTTACGTCCTGTTTACTGATGTTCAGGATGGTGTACTGATACCACGCCGAAATGCAGTTTTGCATCTTAAGGTGCTGAAACGGATGCCTTGATGTTTCCCCACGCAATTTAGCATGCTTACGAGTAAGTTTGAGATTCCGTTTGCCATACGATGGGTGAAAACTGGTCATTGCAGTCCATTCTAGGGTTTCATTTTACAACCCTGGCTTTATTTAGCAGCACTGCCCACAGATGGTTGGACGTGAACGAGTTGGATGTGAACGAGTCTACGGCCTAGCCTCATTGATTCACTGGATGTACAACTGTCTGTGGGCAGCGCTGCTAAATAAAGCCAGGGGTGTAAAATGAAACCCTAGAATGTTTCATTCAAATACAGTTTTCTGTCTGAGTTCACAAAGTTTGATATTTATTTGCTTTGAATATCTACAGCCATCATCTTTGGTAATGCTTTCTTTGAGCAATCAATGGGGGGAAAAGTTACACTTCCTATGACGATGTAACACAATGTTCAGACCTTAATATGAAGAAATAGTTTGAGATTCTGATTCATAATTTAACACGATGCACACATGCAAACTCCTCACCTTTCGGCAAAATTCGCCGTTTTGGTCCCAAAATAGGTCACTTGTGTGAATCGTTTAGATCCGAAGAGTTTTTTTTTTTTTTGGGGGGGGTAGGCAGGCTACAACGTTATTGTTGCCAAACATTTCACTTACAAGGTTACAGCCAATCGAGATAAACAGTAACACGCGCTTCTTTTCCATTGGAGTTCTGATCAGCTGGTGCGCAACCCACTGCTGGTTGCCAGTCCTTGCTTACGAATATTCCACAGATTCAGACCGCAAAGTCACCTTTTTATAGAGAGATCTGGCAACCTCATCTCGCGACTGGATCTGAACATACCAATGGAACAGTTTCCAGCACGCTCGGGGGTGAATAACTGGAAAAGTCGTTGGATTTTGTTGCTGTTACGCGTTGAGGTAAGTCTTTTACAGTGCCAGAAATGTGTACATAAATGTAACTATGTCTAATATGTTTTAACATACGTGCTGAAATCAAGTTTAAGACATAACACATTAGCTAGCTCCATAAGATGGCTACAGATGTAAATACCAGCTGCTATAGCTTACTGTTGCCAGATATGAGAGATATGAAAACGAACACATGATCAGCTCAGTGGCGTGGTATAGAGAAATTCCCTCTTCACAATGGATGGTTTTCAAATACAGTTTTTTTTTCGAGAGCCAGAAAGCCGATAGGGCATGACAATCCCCATGACAACCGTTTGTTCTAGCTTGCTCTGGCTGTAGAGCGCAAGCAATGTACAAGCACAAGTAATGGTTCCAATTATTTTTATATTTTCTGGTAGTATCGAAGTTACTGGGGAACTCTTGACATGGGTTTAGTTACCGTTCACTACAACTTGCGTTGAACACCGCGAGAGCTAGTAAAGCTCCGGTGGAAAATGATTTGCTCCTGTTTGCTAGATATTTTAATGAAATTAGCATCAAACTTGTGTTGTCAACGCTAAGTAACAGAAACACTGGTCGCCAGTATTGTTATTTATTGATTCATTGAAACGTAATGGTTCTGAGCCATCTAAAAATAGCGAAAACTGGCCCATCTCGTGTTGTACACTGTTCTGCCTTCATCCATTGACTCGGCGCAATTTTTTTTCAGCGTGAGAGGAGACGTCAGGAAAGGCTTGTCGTGTATTTAGACCAGAAGCTACTAAAGCTGTAGTGTAAAGTCGCTTTGTTGCCATTGTTATTTAGTCGCTGCTGTAGCTTTTGTTGCTCGTCACCATTCAAAGTCAATTACTTTTGGCTGTTGTACAGCTTTAGCTTCTGTGACTACGTTTACATGCACATCCAAATCGAGCTGCTGTCGGTAATCGAGCTGAAGGTCCCAGCAGGGTGCCAGAGAAATCCAATCGTACATGCACACAACTGAAATCGGGCTATTGTGTGAGGTGCATTGTGCACCCGAGCCACAGGTGGCGCAACACGCCCCATCGTGTTGGTACACTTCCGGTTGTCGTCATGAAGAAGAGCTATTCAAGAGTGTAAACAAAGTTATCAGTTCCGTGTTCTCCATTGCGCGTTTTTCTCCCGTCCATGAATTTTAATATATTCAACTCCTTAAGCTGAATGAGCATGAACTCTGTCTCCTCATTGCTCCAGAAGTGCATGTTTCTGCTTGCCTGTGGCAGTGGGGGCATGGTCAAGCGCCGGTCTGTGACAGGAGGGCGGAGCCAGGGAAGGTGAGTGGAAGAATCACTTCACCTGACGGTAATTAACCTGTGTTTGTGTGTCTTCCCAGTAACCACGCCCTATTTAAGGAGGCAGAGGGAGAGCAGAGGAGAGCTCATCCCGGGACTAGAACACAGCGCGCGCGCGCGCGTGTGTGTGTTTTTTTCTCTCAAGAATAAAAGTAGACTGTTAAACTGAAAAGTCTGACAATAAAAAGCCTATTAGTACCAGAAGCTTTGTCCTGCCGTCCTCTGTGCTCCACCCACACTTCAGAGAGCTCTACATCCACATTTTCTCTTCTTCGTTTGTTCCTCCTGACCTCTTCTGCTGCTCGCTACTACTGTTGTCATGCCAACCGAGGCTGTTGTGTTTCCCGCTTGTGGTCTTGTCACTCGTCACTTCCGGAAGTAGCTCGACAACTAGCTCGATAGGGTATACATGCACAAAGTAGCTTGGCAGAAATCGCATAAACTAGGTCGTGCAGCTCGATTCCGAGAAATCAAGTTCGGTTCAATTTCAGCCGAATTAAGGTGTATACATGGCATTTTGAACTTCGATTTCAGTCGAGCAACAGCAGAAATTCGATTCTCTCTATGTGCATGTAAATGTAGTGAGTGATCTCTGAACACAGTAAAGAGAGTGGTTTACAGTTAATAGTACTGATGTACCACTTACACAACATTATTCTTGCAGAATGAGTGTGTTAGGGGAGGAGCACGCTGCAGTTGTTAAAAAGCTGGATGCTGAAATAAAATGCAGCTGGAAGTGGGCCTGGCTTAAACTGGAGGGCAAGGTATCCGTGAAGGGACAAGAGGTGTCATTTCACATAGGTGATGTCTTTAAGAAAATTGACAGACAGGGATTGGCCAGGTGTGTCCTCTGCCACAAGGACATAAACTGTGCGAAAAAGGGCAGCCATGCTTTGATGGCTCACGTCCAAACAGAAATACATAAGAAGAAGATGGAAATCATTGCATCCACACACAGTGTTGCCAGCACTTTCCTCCCAGCATCAGCAAGGCAGAGTCAGGCAAGCCAGAGCCAACCAACTCAGGGCCCAGAGACCATAAGGCAGCAGTTCCAGGAAAAGGTGGCGGTACCTGTAGTAAACTGCATTGCAAATGCAGCAATAGGTGGGGCAGGTCTGTTAGATAGCACAGGCAGCAATATATACCTTTTTGTAAATAGCCCACTGTGTTGTACACAGGGGTGAAAATTAACTTCACAAAATATCAAACTTTACCGGCCACTGACAAATAAATGGTACAATTTACCGGCCACTCAACAGTAACTTATTATTCTGTGTCCAAAATCTACCAGCCACTCTCATGTTTTACCAGCATTTGGCTGGTGGCTGGTGCTAATTTTAGTCCCTGGTTGTACAGCTCACTCACTTAAGTGCAGACAAAGAGATATGCTGTACAACACAGTGGGCTATTTACAAAAAGGTATATATAAAAACAGGGGGATATTTACATCACAGTATAGAATAATAGAATAAAAACTACTGGTGCAAAAGAGAAACACACACACACACACAGGTCCTATTTGCAAGCTGGAATTGGCCATTAGTCATCCAGGTTATTGCACAGATTGTCATGTTAAGATACTACAGTTGAGATGGGCCTAGGCTGGGTCAGTATACAACCAAATATACATGCTTAGATTGTTTACATTATAGAGAGGTGTGTTCCAAACATAACCTGATCCATGTGTTAGTACCCAATTTGAAATAATTTTCCTGTTCTAGGCCATGGTGCTTGGAGTACTTGCAGAGCACCCGCTGCCCTTCTGTATAGCTCCAGTTATTGTTGAACTTGCTCAGACCCTTGCAAAGGACAAAGTGGCATTGCAAGGAATGAAACTTTCAAGGACAGCAGCCGCTTACAAGATGGTACATGGATTGGGGCGGACCTACTCGGAAAGGGCTTTCTCCTACTTGAGGAGTAGACCTTTTTCTTTGAACATAGATGAAAGTACAACAAACAACAACAAAAAGGTAATCTTTTGAGTCAGTATTTTCTTGAGTGTTTCAATTCCATATGTTTAGTTTCATAATACAATCACCTTAAATCATATCTCAGGTAGGCTATACAGTTATGCATGTATGTACTTGTATACAAAAGATCAATTAAGACTCTAATCTAACTATTTTGCTTCACAATTTATGATCTGAAGGTGTTGTCCATGCTCATGAGCTACTACCACGACGATCTGAAGAAAGTTGTTGTTGAGCATCTAGGAACATTGGAGATCTTAAAAGGTACTGCTGCCAGTTTGGAGAGAGAGCTCTGTCAGTTCTTTGACCAGAACAACATACCATGGAGAAACCTGGTAAGCATTTTGATGGATTCATGTGCGGTCATGAGAGGAAACAAGACTGGCTTGGAGACGAGAATCCATCAGCACTGTCCAGGCCTTCTTGACATAGATGGGGACTCCTGTCACCATATGCACAATTGTGCAAAGAAATTTGCAGAGCCATTTGAACGTCACCTGGAGCAGTTATTCAGTGATCTGCAGATGGACCACCAGTGGTGCCCAGATCAGGTACAAATGAAACAAAATTTACTGTTGTGTATTTTCTTCCTTTAGAGAATGTGGCAACCAATCTTGCATCTTAGACAACCCAAAAGGGACTTTATATATCTATATAACAGGAACATATCTTTAAGTACTCAGACCTTGGTACCATAGTTGCAGTGGATAGCAATACATTACTATATTTCCACTGCATTTGGCAAGATGTATGAAACATATATATAGAGGAATTGACAGAGGAATTGATATCTAAAATATAATTGCTGGACTAGGTATTGGGCTCTTAAATCAGAGAAACTTTAGGTATAATTCAGTAATTTCACAAATTATCTGTTGGTCAGGTGCCGTACTTTAAGGAGCTATGCCTCATGCTGAACATTCCTGCCTCCAGTCCTCAGAGGGGGTTTGTAAACCATCGCTGGCTTTCAGCATATGATGCCAGCATGAGCACTTACAGCATGCTACCAGCTTATAAAATCCTGTATTTTGGGTACTTAAGCGTGGAGGACCAGGAACTGTACCAAGAGCCCCTGGAAGCCTTATACACCCAATACAGTCTGAGTCAGGCAGGAAAAAGCAGGATCAGGTTGATGCATGAAGACCTCAAGAGGAAAGGTGAAGATCACTGATCCCCAGTTGCATCTTTCAGACATGGTCAATAAAGGTATAAGTTGTGAGTAGTTATCGACAAAGTAATTTGTTTTTTATGTCTTCACATAGGTATGATCCAGCAGGGCAAAGATCGCAATAAGAGGGTGTGCCAAAAAATCTGGCATCAGGAGACAATCACAAAGCTGCAGCTCAGTGTTTACATTGGTGTCCTGGCCATTTTTAAGGAGTACATCATGGTTTTCCAGGTGGTTATTTGCCTTTTGTTTGTCATGACTGTAACTGTTGACCATTGAAGAGTGTTTGTTTATCATACACATATTTACACATATCTCAGGGATTGTTTGGCCTAATAGTAAGGGAGTTGGTCTTGGGGTTGGAAGGGTGCATGTTTGTATCCCACTCTTAACCTGTAGGAAGAATGAGTATGGACTCCTGTGTACACCTTCATCCATGGTGGAAGTGCCCTTGAGCAAGGCATCTAACCCCACATGGCTCCAGGGAATGTAACCAATACTCTGTACCTAAATAACTGGCAGGTGCTTTGGATAAAAGTGTCAGCTAAGTGTAATTTAATGTTTTTCCTTTCACAGGGAAGTGAAACATTGGTGCACAAGCTACATGAAAAACAGCTTGAGCTGTTCATGTCCTTCTTGACCTGCTTTGTTAAGGGGGAGTACTTCACAGCATTGTCACCCAGGGCTCTTGTTAACCTGGTCTTGGAAGACCACATGATTTTGCCTGCAAGAGAGATCTATGTTGGACAGGATGCAGACGCATTCAGGTCAAAGACTCCAAATCATGCTGTAAGTACTCTGCAGCATAGGAACCATTAAATAACTGTTCTAGCCATATATTGGGAATATGCACTGATCATTAACTTTATGTTGCACTATATTTTAGCTGCTGAAGCCATTTATGGGGAAGCTAAAAACGGCCTACACAACCACTGCTGCATATATGCAGGCAAAGCTTCCCTTGAACAGCCAGACCCTGAAGGCCCTCTCCGCTCTGGACCCACTTTTGAGAAGCCATTCTCAAGGACCCATCCAACTGAAGAGGCTGAGTGGAATGTTGAGCCACCTCCTTCCGCCAGGCTGTGATGTCCACCAAGAAATCCTGAAGTTCAGTGTGGATCTGGCGTTGCCTGTCTACAAGGAGGGAGATTGCTTGGTGGAGTGGTGGGATCACATCTTTCAGAAGGAGAAATATCAGGCCCTCACTGCACTAGTGAAAAGTGCTCTGTCCATCTTCCATGGCCCCAGGGTGGAGTCAGCCTTCAGTCTAATGAATGAAGTGATTGACTCCAAAAGCAGGAATATGAATGTTGTGACCTGCAATGCCATTCAAACTGTAAAATATAACCACCTGGCAAGAGGGAAATCAGCCATGGAGTTGTTTAAAAGGGAGGATGTGTCTTGTGGGGAGGTGGATCGTGTGCTGGGCAAAAACATCTGGACAGCCAGAATAGCTGACAAACGCCAGCGACAACAGCGTTTGAAAAATGCTGAATGTGGATGGTCTCACAGTGCAACAGCAAGCAAAGCCCAGGTGGCTGAGAAGGAGAAGCAGGCCAGGCTGAGGCATGCAGCTAAACACAGGAAGAGGGCCTGTGAACTCCTGGTGCAGGCCAAAAAGAAAAAAAAAATAAAATGGCTGTAAAGAAAGTGTCCACTTGAATTGAATTGTTGTCCAATAAAGACATGTTTATGGAAAGTTATTTTGTACTGTATTAAATTCAAGATGTCACTGGTTGCAATTTTTTTTTGTAACGTAGACTACGAAATGTACTTTTGCGCACGTGCCGTGTGTCCGTGCACCCTTCTCACCTTTTTCACCCCTGACCAGTTTGCATGCCTGATGATGGTTTCCACCCTCATTATTTAACAGATTATAAAATAGCACTTGATCCAGTACACTGATGTTAGCAGTCAGCTTTCTCAGGCAGCTGTCTGTTCCTCCTATTGATCTGACTTCTGAAGAAGAAGAACTGACAGCCAAGTTAGCAGCTAACAAGCAATCTGTAACAGTCCCTGATGTGGCTGGAGCACAGAAGCACAGCAGGTGGGAGTTGATGTTCACACACACACTTTATTTTTCCTATGTTCTTTGCTTTTCAGCTTTAATCTCATACAGTCACATGCAACGCACATGTGTTCTGGTTGAGAGAGCTCCCCTTCTCTGCTCTGCCCCTCATTTTATGCTCCGCCATCTCTGCAACACACACACGTGACACACACGTTAACTGACAACAGGTGTAATGACGTGGCCACTCACCTTCCCTGACCCCGCCCTCCATGCACAAACTGATTCTTGGCCACGCCCCCACTGCCACACTATCAAATTCAGTAAACACAAAGCCTTGTTGAATAGAAAAGAGCTCTCAGATGCAGTGTCTTGCAAAAGTATTCATCCCCCTGGTGTTTGTCCTGTTTTGTTGCATTACAAGATGGAATTAAAATGGATTTTTGGAGGGTTAGCACCATTTGATTAGCACAACATGCCTACCACATTAAAGGTGAAAATTGTTGGTTTATGGTGACACAAACAATAATTAAGATAAAAAAAAAACAGAAATCTGGAGTGTACATAGGTTCCCCCCCCCCCCCCCCCCCCCAAAAAAAAAAAGTCAATACTTTGTCGAGCGACCTTTTGCTGTAATTCTCTATTGGAATCTATACTTACGACTTTTTGTTTATTCTATTGAAATAAATATATTATGGGGTGGCATGGTGGTGCAGTGGTTAGTACTGTCACTTCACAGCAAGTAGGTTATGGGTTTGAACCTTTCTGTTTGGAGTTTGCATGTTTTCCCCGTGCCTGTGTGGGTTTCCTCTGGGTGCTCCAGTTTCTTCCCACAGTCCAAAGACATGCAGATTAGGTCAACTGGGGACTCTAATGCCGCTTTTCCACTACAAACGCGGCTGAGCCATGCCGTGCCGAGTCGAGCTGAGTCGAGCTGAGCGGGGCTGTTGGAGTTGCATTTCGACTACAACCGCGCTGAACCGTGCTGGCTGGAAGTGGGTGGACACATTGGGTGGAGTTAGCGAAAGTGGGTGGACGTCATGTGATGTCGTTAAGCAGCGCAAACAGTGACATCAGTGACAGTGGCGGAACAAGTCAGAGCCGGGCCGGGGGCGGGGCAAATGACCGGGCCCTTTATTAAAGCTTATCATAACATCATTTTAGGCTACAAAACGTCCGCAACTGCGGTGTTTACCAATTTCAACACTACCGGGTGCAACTATGTTATTTAGTACATCAAGTCCTTCAAACGAACATGTAACTCAGAAACAAAAAACATTAGGATACTGTACATGGCTCATAATAAAACATCACTAGCCTATACTGCGCACATTATTTGAAGGGCATACGAATAAGCGCTCAGAGTGGTGACAGGAAGAGTCAGAAATAAAAGGAGGGTGGTGCAAACCTCACTGAATGCACTGTGTTTACCAATTTCAACACTACGGGGTGCAACTATGTTATTTTGTACATTAAGTCCTTCAAACGAACATGTAACTCAGAAACAAAAAAACATTAGGCGACATACTGTACATGGCTCATAATAAAACATCAACAGCCTACTGCGCGCATTATTTGAAGGGCATACGGCGAGCCTTGCGCTCCGCGAACTCGTCCACGATGCTCTGTATGTCACTGATTCAGTGAGCTTTTCAGCGGTAGTCTCACGACCCGAATAGTAAAAAATAAACATGGAGGACATGGAGTCGTTAGTGTTGCTGGTCTTGGTGCTGTGGCTTGTTGTCACCGACAACGTGGACAGATACTGGCAAGAGCGTATAGATGAGGCGAGGCGCATAAGGCTTCAGAAATTCTCGTAATTCGTAATTATTCTTCTTCCGGGTTTGCGGTGTTTACAGATCCCAGTGCGCTCGCGGGGCGTGTGTGGGCATGTGAGGACACTCCTCCTCACCAATCAGTGCACAGGGGAGTGTCTGCTCACGCCCCCAGCCTCAGTCGGCACGGTTTGGCTCGCTTCAGCCCCACTCCAAAACGGTGCGAGTTTTAGGGGCTAAGCAGGGCTGAAACGAGCTGAGTCGTGCTGGTTTTTGGTAGTCGAAACGCGAGCCGTGTCGGGCTGAAGTGAGCTGAAGCGAGCTGAAAAAGGGTAGTGGAAAAGGGCCATATCTTGCCCATAAGTGTGAATGTGAGTGTGAATGGCTGTTTCTCTGTGTTAGCCCCACGATAGTGTAGGGACAGTCACAGTCCATTTAGAACTACAACTCCCATCAACTAACTTCCGCGATGACCTACGTCATGCCTAGGCGGGATTACCTACGTCACATCCTCCCTGAAGCCATAAGTGACTCAGTCAACTTCCGTTCTGTCTCTTTGGCGCTGGGACTTGGGTCACACAGACATAAAGAGGCACTCTCTGTTTGGCTCTGTGAACCACGCGGTAACAGACATAAAGAGGCACTCTCTTACTGGACCGTCTGAAATCATGACTTCTGCCTGGCAAGAAAGAAGACTCAGCGCGCTTTCATGTTTACCACTGGCCATGGTAAAATTACTGCTTGAGTGCGCTGTCTCACTCATTTTGAGTTACAACCGGTTTTTATTTGTTCATTATAAGTAACGTTATGACTGCAGCCCAAAGCAGTTAATTAAAAGTTAGAAGCGACCGGATTCCTTCTGACTTGATCACTGTGCACATTGTTTGATCAGAGACTTTTCCTCACGAACGACGAAGCGTCAGACCAAGAATTCTCTGCACTTTCATGGAAGCGACTCACGAGCTCCTGTGAACGCCAGAAATTTCGGAACATCTCTGCATTCTTGCATAGAAGCAAGATACTGGAAGTAAGACTGGCATTTTGGGCAAAACTAGTCTTAGGAATTAGCTTTATGAAGTAGTGTGAATTTAAACTCATGAACGGTTTAATTGTGCACACTGTTGAGTTGATCATTGTTGTTCTATTTTTGTTCTCTCAATTGTTAATAGATAGGCTGTTGCATGCTTTTGCTATCCTTTCTAACACCTTTAATTTCATTATTGCACATATTTTGACCTCATCATGATTTCAGTGGATTGAGTAATGTTATAAGCTAGTGGAATTAGCTACCACGGCTAATTCTTTTGTCTCATTAGCAACCAGGGCTAATTCTTTTGTGTCCACCACGAGGTTGTCACCCCCCCAACACACACACACACACACACACACACACACACACACACACAAACACACCTTAGATAACATTCCAAGCCCTGATTCATTTCAAACTTTACAGCGCATTCTCCCGCGCTCACATTCAAACCCTCTCCTCCTTCCCATACTGCGCAGTCGTGCACGGGACACACACACACACCCTTTGCTCTCTCTCTCCCCTCGCACACACACACAGACACACACACACACACACATATGTATATATTGCTGATTATATTTGAATGTATTCAACTGCTATTACTCATTTTTTTTATCATTGTTATCATAAATTCAATTATTCTGAAACTGTGAGTGTCTGTTTTTGCTGATGTATTCTCGAAGTCACCCAATCTCAAAGAATTCCAAGGTGTATGAGTGCTATTGGCTGTAGCTTGGTAAGTGATACATTGTTGCTGCATTGGTAATGATCATAATAATTTGGAATATACCATAATTTAGCTGTTTGGTAATTTATTATTAAGCACCAAAATTAAAGGTATTATTAATGAGACTGATTTAATGAGACTGATTTAATGGTATTATTAATGAGACTGATTTAATGAGACTGATTTAATGAGACTGATCACTTAAGACCAATTGCACCCACAATAGATTGGCGATCTGTCCAAGGTATACCCCTCCACTGTCAGCTGGTATTGGCTCCAGCTCACCCGACACCTGCAATGAATAAGTGGCATAGAAAATGAATGAATGAATATATTATAGTGCCTCATATTAGTCAACAATATTATCATAAAATTCAGCAAAACATGTACATTAACAGAATTAACATACATCATAAACTATATTATCCACAGTTAATACTTGTTTTAAGGAATGGATTGCTACTCCATCTTTGTAATCCTGCTGCAGTATCAGACTCTGCACTGTCGTCCTGCAACCTGGAGCTCACAGTGACACAAAACTCAAACAGACAGCCTCCTCCAAACTCGGTCAGATTAGGCTGAAGTCAGATTTAATTTAAACTTTGTTTACTGATATTAATGAGCCAATAGGAAGTCCATACAATGTTCGACAGCAGCACTTCCTGGGTGTGCACTTCTTACAGATGTGTTCCCTCATGTGGAAAGTTCAGCACATACAGCACTATTATACAGAGTCCTCACAGAGCTGTGTTCAGAAATGGCTCAACCATACAATTTACTGTACACAGTGAGATACATCCCACTGATTCTCACTGTCGCAACAGGTAATTAACTTTCATCAGCTCATCATTACATTAATTAGTACAATCATTAATTATTACAATACATTTTAACTGCTAAATCATTGTATTAATTAATACACATGTTTGTTTTCATCTAGTAATTTCTTAATTTCTTAAGTCTGTATTTGGTTTAAAAAATACTTCACTGATTTATTTTTTTATATTCTCTTTTACAACAGGCAGTTTTGCAGACAAAATTTGGCCGACAGATGAAGATGCCAACATTGTCAGGAACGAAACAGACACTGTTACTCTGAAATGTTCATATGAGTCAAGCAGTGAGGGCATTTATCTTTACTGGTACAAACAATATCCGAACAGCGCACCACAGTTTTTACTGCTTAAAGGTGCCAGGTCAAACTCCTACCAGAGCACTCCTGATGATCGTCGATTAGAGTCAAAAACAACCAGAGACTCCACTGAACTTACTATCAGAGGTCTAAAGCTCTCAGATTCTGCACTCTATCACTGTGCTCTCAGAGTAGCAGCACAGTAATACAGAGTCAATGAAAGGCTGTACAAAAACATACAAATGGTATACATGAAGCTTCTAAAACCACAGATTAAAGATATTCCCTTTACCAACTTGTCAGTTAACCACAGACACAAACAGCATTTGTGGTAGCACATGCACCTGGAGGAAATAGAAAAGAATAATAATGAGGGATTAACACGACAACTCCATATTAATCACAGTGAATTCACAAACCTACATGTTTCATTCTCCAAAATATTTTAATGACACTTCCAGATCCATTGTGTCAGGTTTTGCTAGTTTGCACTACTGGAATAAAACTAATGAACTCTTTTCTGGGTTTCCCCATAAGCTACTGTAATTAATTTTCATTTGTTCATTCATTCACTCATTCATTTGCTCATGTGTTGATTATGCATGTAGGTATACATGTACAAACAGATGTGACTTTGATCATACAGATACAAAAAAAATAATGAAATAGAAAAATAAGAAAATTCCCAGGGGAATTTGCTTTTCCTTTTTCCATCGCAAGATTTGATTCGACTGAAGTTTGATGAATATGGGTCATGTATATCATGTAAAACAAAATTTCCATTTATTCTGTGATTCAAACTTTCAGACATGCATTTAGGTGGACTGGTCACACTGAATTTCCTATACACTCACTGTCCACTTTATTAGGAACACCTGCACATTCTTGCAATTATCTCATTAGCCGATTATGTGGCAGCAGCATAATACAAAAAAAAAAAAAAAATCATACAGATACAGGGCAAGAGCTTCAGGTAATGTTCACATCAAACATCAGAATGAAGAAAAAGTGTGATCTCTGTGATTTTGATCATGGCATGGTTGTTGGTACCAGAAAGACTGGTTTGAATATTTCAGAAACTGCTGATCTTTTGGATTTTCACACACACCAGTCTCTACAGGTTACACAGGATGGTGAGAAAGACAAACAAACAGAGTGAGTGACAATTCTCTGTGTAGAAACACCTTGTTTATAACAGAGGAAAATGGCCAGCTTAGTTTGAGGTGCCAGGAAGGATGTACTAACTCAAATAATCACTCTTTACAACTGTGGTGAGCAGAAAAGCATCTCAGCATGGACAAAACACCAAACCTTGGGTTGGATACAATAGCAGAAGTCCACATCAGATTCCACTCCTGTCTGCCAAGAGCAGGAATCTGAGGCTATCATGGACACAGGCTTATTCACAGACTCCATAGTTCAGTGGTGAGAGCACTGGTCTTATATGTAAACCAGGGGTTGTGAGTTCAATCCTTGCTGGGGGCTGGAAGGGATATTCAGAAGGTAGAAAGATGATCCAGATAAAAGAGGGAATATTGAGAACACTGACACAAGTGCTGCTCATGATTTCTCATCACTTGAAGCCCACTTTCTGCTGGTGAGAATGGCTCCATATGGCCAATCTGAAGATCGGTGAGATGACTGAGGACCTGAAGGTGTCTTTGGTGTGCAATTTCTGCAAAACACTTTGGACTCAAGGCTCCATCAATGCACAGTTGATAACATCAAAAAAAATCCTTGCTATGGAATTTGTCACACGTATAAAGACAAATTAATGATAGCCCTGGTTGAACACAGCAAAATCAGTAAAGCCATAGAGGATTTTCTGAAGAAAGTAACATGAACCTGCTTTCCTCCACACAGCTCATGCAACCATCTCAAACGTTGAGCAGGACACTGCAGATATGAAAAAGTAAAACCTTTGAGGGATATAATGAAATTCCAGCAACACAAAGGCAGTTATTCACAGGTTCTTTGGCTTGTTGGTCTAGGGGTATGAGTCTTGCTTAGAGTGTGAGTGGTCTAGGGTTCAAATCTTAGATGACCCTAGGTTTTACCTTAAATGGTCAGCCTGCACTGCTGGTAACATGGATTTCACTTGGCTGCATTGTTCTTAAAGTGCTAGTCTAATGAAAGTTATATCAGAAAATCCCTGGTTTTCTGTGTGTGATGTGCTCAAGTGCACTGTAAAGTGGGTGGACAAATAAAAAATTGGTTAGGAAAATATTTTTATGCATCTGAATTCTGTTCCAAAAATCACTAAAAGCTTGTCCGCCATTATTAGATCACAGCGATTTACAGGTCGGCAGCGCTGCAAGTGTGACGTTATTTGCGCCAATACCTTCTTTTGTTTCCACACAGACTCTATACTATTCTCTGCAGTGGCGTGCGGTCTTGATACCGATTCTTTTGAAAAAGACACCAAAGCTCTTCAAATTCATCCTCAATCTGTGGTTGGTTGTTTGAGGATGATTTAGAACCTACAGTATAGCCATGGAGAAAAAGGTGGACGCATACACAAGCCAAGTCGCTCGTGAAGAAGAAGAGCAACAACTGCACCAGCTGTTTCTGGAACCTGGGAAATTAATACATGGTACAAATCATAGTTTGCTATTTTTTAAACTAATTTGGTGTTCAACTTTCACAGTTATGATAAATTAGTGTTGCTAAATAATGCCAATAAATAGTCACTTACTTTCACTTTACAGTGCTGGAGCTGCAGGAGCAGGTGGCGCACAACAGGCAGGAAGTTGTTAGGATTCACCTCCAAAACTAAGTTGCTCAAAGTCCAGAGTGCTAACCATTACACCATGGAACCAAAACATTGCTGTAAGATTGTTTTCACCACCAAACTACTGGAATGGACCAGGCAAAAAAAATTAAGCCTGCCCTTGGTCAAAGATTTAGATGTATGCAAACCACACATACTCCTCAATGCCAAAATCCAGGATTGAACCAGGGGGCTTTAGGCTAATGCACTTGCTACCGACCTACTCCAGCAAGCCTTTCATAGTTAGGTCATGTCTCCATCCAAGCACTGCTCTGATTTTTTTTTCTGGGGAAAGCCCTGTAATCTAAAACATAATTATGTGATCAGGAATGGCGCTAGTGTGATGGTGTATTAGGGCCACTGTAGCTATTTTTTTTTTTTACAGAGCAAATTCTGAATTCTGAATTTTCCTCAGCATATTACCCCCACACCCCAGTGGGGGGTAATATGCTGAGGAAAATTCAGAATTTCTGAAGTTGTAAATGTATGATTAAAAAAACTCATATACTCTCTCAGATTGTAAAGTCATACATTTTCAAGAAAAGAATTCACACATTTATGGGAAACAAAACTCGGAAAACAGTGTTTTTGTCAAGTAACCGCTTCACTTTGTAAGGTTGGATCAACATCATCACGACACAGATGCCATAGATTTCCAGAGTTATAGGAAATGCAGTCCTTCCTCATCAATTGCACAATATAAAAGAATAAAGTGTCAGTTTGAAACGGCTCAGCTGTTAACTATAACTGAGAGTTATAGGAAGTGCAGTCTGTGTAGTCGACTGCCCCCACTATTTTTCAGAGTTTTCTCATCAATTGTTTTTTTTTTCTCATAAATTTGCGACTTTTTTCTTGTAAATATCTGCAATGGCCCTAATATGCCATCTATTTGAAATGAGATTTAAACTTTCAAACATGTTTGTAAGTGGACTGGCTAATTGCAGATAAGTGTGAATACATGGTGTCTTGTGTCACAGAAAGGCCTTGAACCCAGACCCTTCTTGCTGTAAAGCAACAATACTAACCACTGCACCACATTATGCTATCTTCAATTTGACAAAAGCAGTGTAAACCAACAAGAAAGATTTTTTTCCCAGTTTATGCCTATTGGGTCTCAAAACTTTGCTATAAATTCTACCAATGGTGTTTAAATAAAATTCAGATTCTTGGGGTAAAAACTGTATTTTTATTTGTGTTGCTCTACAAGCTGTAAGAATGACAATTAAGGAATAACATTTATTTTCTATATTAATATAGTATTATATAATATTAGTATATTGTACAAATGCATCATTTTTGTAGTTTTAGAGAATTGAAGTCTGAAGTTGAAAGTTGTTTTATTTCCCCAAAAATTTGGCAAAGAATTTTAATACAAAAATATTTCTGCAAAACACAAATTGTTGACTCAGTTTCTCCCCTCAGCTTTTTTAAACTTAGCACTCAATATAAAACAACCCAAGGGCCCTCCGAGAGGCGGGGTGGAAGAAGGGCCCACCAGGATGGACCAAATGGTAATGAACGGAATGGATAAGGACTACGAGAAGTTCCTCCAGAAGTGTAGTTGTGGGTGGCAGAAAGTGACCTCACTCAGAGGCTAGCATATCCATCAAGGAAGGATGAAGTGCAGCAGGCAGCCCAGACAGCACAATCGCACTGCTTCGGCAGGTCAGATGAAAGGGACCCAAAGCCAGGGAGCAAACCACAGTGCAGCAGGACCCGACAGTGCGGGAAGGGCGACAGTAGAGGAGACGGGGCAAGAGATGGAGACAGCAAGCCTGGATGGTGGACATACTGTCCCTGCTTCAGCCACACAAACAGGAAGTAAGCCCAAGCAGATAGAGCAGCGAGGCAGGATCAAGTGGCCGACGGCAAAGGAGAGAGAGGCATGGAGCAAACTCGACAGAGACCTGAGCAGCATCCTGGAACATGCCTTGCGAGGTAAAGTTGAGGACAAGCTGAGGGCTCTCAGTAACATCTGCTTTCAGGAGTGTAAAGAAAGGTTCGGAGAAATCACGGGGAAGCGAGCCATATGCCCACTTCCGACCCAGAAAGGGCGAAGGGAGAAACAGATCGAGGAGCTCCTTTGCAATAGACACCACCTTCGGAAAAGGTGGAGGAAAGCAACCCCAGAGGAGAAACCAGGTCTCAAGCTACTCTGGGATGACCTAAAGTAGAAGCTTGCAAAACTTCGCCGCGCAGACCGGATCAGGAAGCGGAGAAAGAGAAAGGAGAAGGAGAGAAGAGCCTTTTTCCAGGACCCATTCAGGTATGCCAAACAGCTGCTGGATGAGAAACGGAGCGGAAAGCTGGACATCTCCAAGGAAGAGCTGGAGCAATATGCAAAGACCCACTACACCGACGCAGCCAGAGACACACCACTTGGTTCCCCAGGCTATATACCACGTCCACCACCACCGATCATCGCCTTTGACATCTCTCCACCTAGACGAAGCGAGCTTGTAGAGGTTCTGAGGAAAGCAAGATTAGCCTCAGCACCCAGACCAAATGGGCTCTCCTATAAGTTCTACAAGAACTGCCCATAAGTGGCTGAAATCTTGTGGATGCTCATGAGGGTGGCTTGGAAAAAGGGGTCAGTCCCAGCCGAGTGGCAGCAGGCAGTTGGCGTATTCATCCCTAAAGAGTTGAATTCTACCACCATCAATCAGTTCAGAAGCATCGCGTTACTGAACATGGAGGGGAAGCTGTTCTTCTCGATCCTCACAAGGAGAATGACCAGCTTCTTGAAGGGCAACGAGTATGTCAACACGAGTTGCCATAAGGTGGGGATTCCAGGGTTCCCAGGGTGTACTGAGCACTCAGCCGTGATCTGGCAGCAGATCCAGCGGGCCAAGAGGGAGCGCACTGATCTCCATGTGGTGTGGCTAGACTTGGCCAATGCATATGGGTCAGTACCACACAAGGTGATTGACTACGCAATGGAGTTCTTTCACGTCCCAACATCTGTTAGCACCATCATAGCCAGATACTTCAGTAACTTCCACATGTGCTTCACCCGAGAAGGCTCTGCAACAAGGTGGCAACAGCTGGAGGTGGGCATCGCAATGGGCTGTGCGATTTCACCCATACTCTTCATGGCTGCCTTCGAGCTCATTCTCCGTGGAGCAAGACAAGTGGTTGGAGGCGTGAGGCTGCCATCTGGAGAAAGACTTCCCGCCCTGAGAGGGTACATGGACAATGTGACAAGTATTTTACAGACCGCTCTGTGTATAGCAAGGGTCCTCAAATGCCTGGATGAGCTTACGCAATGGGCAAGAATGAGGATAAAGCCAGCTAAGTCCTGGAGCCTGTCAATCAGGAGAGGAGTAAGGTCTGATCAGACGGTGTTCAGGGCAGGGGGGGAGAGGATACCCCTGCTGTCAGAACAGCCTATTAGAAGCCTTGAAAGAGAATACACTGCTGATCTCTCTGACAGGCAGATGGGCAAGCTGGTGCAACAACAGCTGGGGCGTGGCCTGGCCAGGATTGATAGCAGCCAACTCCCTGGGAAGTTTAAATTGTGGTGCTACCAGTTCACACTATTCCAGCATGTGATGTGGCCACTTAAAGTCTGTGAAATTCCATCCACCACGGTCAGCAGGCTAGACAGCATTGTAAACACCTTCATAAGGAAATGGTTGGGTCTCCCGCGCTGCTTCTTCAATGCAGGACTCTTTGGAAAAAATGCACTTCAGCTTCCACTGAAGTCAGTGAGTCTGGGGTACAAACAGGAAAAGGCCCACCTGGTGTTTGAAATCAAGGAGTCCAGGGACCCTGCAGTAAGAGCTGCGGCAGTAGCCGTTAGAACGGGGCGCAAATGGAGGGCCCAATCAGAAGTGAATCAGGCTGTCAGTAGGCTGCAGCACAGAGAGATCACCGGGAGAGTGCAGGAAGGCTGGGCTGGAGTCGGCTTCGGGGAACCAGTTAGATTCTGG
The DNA here is from genome assembly GCF_027579695.1 of Neoarius graeffei. Classification (NCBI taxonomy): domain Eukaryota; kingdom Metazoa; phylum Chordata; class Actinopteri; order Siluriformes; family Ariidae; genus Neoarius; species Neoarius graeffei. The sequence continues at coordinate 30,836,288 of NC_083569.1, forward strand.
TCAAAAGCCTCAAGACAGCAGAGAAAGGCCATGATCGTGGAAGAAGTGGCCCATGTGGAGCAAGAGCAGTACCTCAGTAAAGCTGTGTCCCAGGGCAAGCAAGGGGCGTGGACCCGGTGGGAGGACATTATCCACAGGGTCGTAACCTGGCAGGACATCTGGCAAGCCCCACAGGCATGGCTCAGCTTCATGGTTAGGGCAGCGTACGACACCCTCCCGTGCCCTCAGAACCTCTCCACATGGTTCGGAAGCGAGGACAGATGCCCTCTGTGTGAAAGTGACAAAGCAGGTCTTCAACACATCCTGGCATCATGCAGAGTGGCACTGTCACAAGGACGTCTCAGATGGCGGCACAATCAAGTGCTTAGAAAGTTGGCTGAGTACCTGGAGATGAGAAGAACAGCTGCTAACTCCTCAGCAAGCAGCCAAACAACTAGCATCTCCTTCGTACGACCAGGGGAGATCCAGCAAAAGCCACAAGGCAGTCAGGCAAGATCATTGCTAACCCCTGGGAAGGCGTGGGAGATGCGTGTCGACCTGGACAGGCAGCTCACCTTCCCGAGCGAGATTGTGCAATCAATCCTAAGACCAGACATCGTAATGTGGTCAACGGCTGCCAAGCGTGTCCTCATCATCGAGTTAACCGTGCCGTGGGAAGAGGGAATACCATCTGCACACGAGATCAAGCGGCTCAAGTACACTGAGCTGGCAGTAGAGTGCAAAGAGGCAGGGTGGGCAGCATCCATCCACCCAGTGGAGGTTGGGTGCAGGGGTTTCGTTGCCAGGTCGGCGATCCAGCTTCTCCGCGCTCTAGGAACAACAGGTGCAAGACTGCAGCGAGCAATCAAGGAGCTAGCAGAAGAGGTGGAAAAAACAAGCTACTGGTTGTGGTTAAGGAGGAAGGACAGCAGGGGGCGCTATTGAGCAAGCAATGGAGTAGGACGTATGTGGTTTGAGCTCCCGCCGAGCTTTTGTTTTATTTCTAATTAAGGTTCACCTTGCATTACAAAACACTGTGAAATTGACTCCAAGCGTCTGTTAAGGTTAAAACTACAGTTTAGATTTAGGTTGATGGCCTCAAAACCATACGACTTGCGTAAATATTCATACAAACCGTCGAGCAGCACAAGGCCCGATGCGGCCCTGACCTCAAGCTCCACCACGCAGGCCGCGACTCCGCTTCAATCAGAACAAACCGCGAAGATGGACGCTGAAGCCCTGAAAAATGATATTCTCCTCTCGTTGAAGGCGGAAATTGCGCAGGTGATAAAATCAGAAGTGAAAAATGCACTTGCAGAAGATTTCAACTTTCTTAAGAGCGAGTTACAAACCGTCAGAGGGGAGATAAAAAACAACACGATAGCGATTCACTCTGAACTCAACACAATGAAGGCTACAATCAAGGAGATGGAAGGCGGGTTGAATACGTGCTCAGACGAGGTGACGGTTTTGCAGACTACGGTATCCGAACTAAAAGCAGAGGTGAAGGGGCTTCGGCAGAAATGTGAGGATATGGAGGGAAGATTAAGGAGGTGCAACATCAGAATCCTGGGGGTGGCAGAGACGAATGGTTCATGCTCCACAACATCGGTCTCAAATCTGCTGAAAGAAGCGTTACATTTGGATAAGGACGTGCTCGTGGACTGCTCACATAGGAGCTCGGCACCGAAGAGATCAGATGGGAAACCGCGCGCCATAGTTGCTAAGCTCCACTACTATCAGGACTGTGTAGAGGTGCTTAAACGTGCCCGCACCAATACCCCAATCCGATTCAACGGGGAGACAATTGCCATCTTTCCGGATTACACCGCAAGCGTCGCCAAAGCCAGGGCAGCGTTCAACGACGTGAGGAAACTGTTGCGCAACCACCAGGGTGTCCGGTATGGCATAATGTTCCCAGCCAAGCTGCGCACAACGGAGAGGAGAGGGAGTTCACGGATGCAGTCAAAGCGATGGCCTACGTGAAGAAGAATATTACCCAAACAGAGGTGTGAATGTGAGACTGAGTTTTACTCATGTAGCATTTAGCGCTGTATAACTTACCTACCCCAAGGAAACAATATTTTTTTTATTTTTGTATTGTGGCAAATGTAGCCTAACTAGACTTTTCTGTTTATTTTTGTTTTTGCCTTTTTCCTCTGATATTTGGGGTAGGTTGATACTTGTTCAAATAGCCTAATACTGAGGGGGGGAATAAGAAAAGGAAATTGAGGCCTGTAACTGTTACTGCCAATGCTGCTACAGTTCGATTTAGTGTTTCTCTTTTAAGACAGTGGTTTTAATACAGGTGTTAATACAGTAGTAGTCTAATGTCCTTCCCCATTCATTGGCTTTAATGCTCTGATACATTTCAAACGTTAACTTCATGGGGCAATTTGCCACAGTGAATAATTTTTTATATGTGAAAGTTCGGTGGGAGTTTGAGCGGGTGGCTCTTTAGGGATCCCAAACACTGTTTTGCCTGCAGCTTATGGGTAGGGAGATAAGCTTAGGTGTGTGTATATGTGTGTGGGGGTGGTGTGTGTATATATGTGTGTGGGGGGTGGGGGGCAGGGTATGTTTTTGTATTGTTTTTTTGTTTTGTCTTTTTTACTCTCATTCATTTTCTTATTTCTCCTGTTTCTCTCTCCACTGACTTTATTTCTCCTGTTTCTCTCTCCACTAAGCTTTATTTTCAAGTGCAATTCTACACTCAAGAAAATGTTATTGTGTGAAATAGTAATAGATTTGCTAGTATACACGGCTGTTTGTCTGAACCAGATAAGTGTGTTCCACAATTATCTGAACATCAAATTTTGCTATGGCAGATAATCCAATGATGCAAACACAGGATGGTATACATGATGGGGGAAGAGGAGGTCTTACTTTAGCCAGCTGGAATGTACGTGGTCTTAATGGCCCAATCAAAAGAGGGAGGGTTTTTGCTCATCTTAAATCGTTAACACCAGACATAATATTTTTACAGGAGGAAGGACAGTAGATGAGGTCAGACACCCCAGTAGGGTCAGATGCAGGGAGTGGTAGGGAGACGTCCCAAGATGCCACTTGCCCCCCCACCTGGAGATGTACTGGCTAGGGGGCGAAACATCAGAGAAGGGTGGCACCAGCTGACGACCCTGCATCTGACCCAAAGTGCACTGGAGGAGGTGTGACAGGCAAAATGCCAAGCAGGGAATACCACCTTTAACCTGTACATACTACAAACACAGGTTTGTAAGTCAGACTAACTTCCATTCGTAATGACTAAGAACTGGATATAGAATTATGAGTGAATGTAACTTTATTCAAACACAAATTTATAGGTTACATCCAATTCAATTTTCAAATACAGGGAACTTTAAATACTTGTTCCTGTAACAAACTTCTATAAAACACACACACACACACACACACACACACACACACGCAGTTTTATGAACTTTAAATAAATAACTTGAATTTTTATCTAAAAGTACAGTTTACTCAAATATTTGTGTGTGGAATGTTAACAATTTTTTAAGCTGAAGTGACCACAGTGTTCATACAAGAGTATGAATTTAAAAAAAAGGTTATCACAAGAAAGGAGTAATAATATATGAATTCATTATCTCATGTATTTTATTGTTGATGGTATTTTTCTATATATTTATAGGACGTTAAACAAGCAGAATGAATAAACAAAATTAAAATTTTCAGTATGAGATGAAGCAGAGTTGTCATGAATATGAATAAATATGAGTGGGTGGAGCAACATGTCGAGACATCAGAGAAAATCTCACATGCACAACATAGGCATCTATTTCTAAAGCTAGATGTCTGAACTAAGCACTCAGAATAATGATGTTACTCCTCTTAGTTTTCTTCAGTATCACTGATATTGGTAAGTCATATACATTACACATGAAATGATTATTTTTATCATTAAGAAGCACTATTTCTGTATGAATATCTGCATTTATTATTATCACAATATTATTGTCATGTTTTATAGCAGAGGCTGCTGACAACAGCATTAAATCAGACCAAACTAATGTATTTTCAACTGAAGGCAGCAACACCACGCTGTCCTGCACATATACTGGATATACTGGAACAGGTAACAGTCTCCACTGGTATTGACAAAAACCTGGATCAAGACCTTTCTGCTGCTGATTCTTGAAAGCAGTGGAAGTGTCATACACACTAAACCCCCTCTATATATTTAATTAGATTTTGGTTAAAAAGGAACACCATGTGGCCTTACCGATTGGATTTAGCAACTACTAATGTTTATATCTGGGACACGACTGCACAGAAGGTGGCATGTTCTTGCGGAAATATCTCAGTAGGGAGAGTGTTAGACTGAAGATCTAAAGGTCCCTGGTTCAATCCTGGGTTTTGGCACTGTGTGGTGTGTGTGTTCATTTAAGCCTTTGACCAAGGGTGTATTTGATTTTTTTTGCCAGGTCGCTGTCAGTATATGCCAGTAATTTGGTGGTGAAAACAACCTGGCCTCTGTTCCATGGTGTAATGGTTGGCACTGTGGACTTTGACTCCAGTGACCTGAATTCAAATCTCAGTCGAGTCTTTGTTTACAGCTTGTGAACAAACATACACAGATTTTCTCAACTACAGGGTCCTTTTGGTCAAGCAAGCTGTCATGTCCCAAACCCTTTGTTTCCGTTAAAGTGCTCGTCTAACGAAAATTACATTACCCCTGGAAATTATACCTTATAAAACTCGACATGTTAAATATTTTACTGCCTAAATTGCATTTTAATACAAGAACAGGAACATGCTCTGTTTAGTTGGTAAAGTTTGGCTCTTTGAGTCCGCCATTACACAAATGCATTCCTGGTAAGTTACTGTTCATTCAAAGAAGTGACGTCATATGCAAAACACTTGAAAGTTCGTGGCATTTCTGGCTTTGTCTGCTTTGCAAAGTGCAGCACATTTTAAACTTTTTTTTTTTTTTTAATTCCGCAACAAAACTAAAATCAAAGCATGCCTCCTAAGGGGTGTGTCCTTCATGGCTGTTCAAGTGTAGCCGATAATAAATGCAGAATTTTGATCCATTGTAGCCCAAAGTCAGCAGGACACTTGCGGAATGAATGGGTTTGATTTGTACTGACAAAGAGAGGTAACTTCAAGCCGACAGGACGGTTTGTTGTCTGCTCCATACATTTTAGAAAAGATACATTTGTGAGGCAGATTCACATAGAAGGATTTGATTGATGTCTGGCATGTGGAGCAGTTCCTACGATCTGGAAACAAAAGTCAGCAACGCCATCCCAAAGAGCTCACCGCACAGTAAGGGTCAAGCTTGTGTTTAGCCTGTTGCTTGAATTTATGAGTTGTCCATCGGCATTGCCAGACCCATTTTACTGGGGCATGTGCCGCAATACATATCTGCTGTGCCCCAGTAAAATTTCCTGATCACATTTCAGAAACAGTAATGTATCTGGCACTGCAGAATAAACATATACGAACGATGCGTCCAAATAGCACCCATTCGTCTCTCTTAAATTGCTGGTGGAACACTCATCACACAATTAACACACATATATCACATGAAACCACATGACTTGAGCTTCCCAAAGGTGCTACACACGAGTTCCTGTGATAAACAGTTTGCAATAAAATGAACATCAATGAAGTCACATCAGATTTAATGATATTCTGCATACAGCTCTGCGTCCATCTCCACACCCATTCTTATCGGCACAATACCTCACTAACTCCTGAGTTTACACAACAAACCATACATCAAAATAAATAACAGCCTCTACCATTTCGAATGCTGTAAAGTATTCATCTGTGCCTTTTGCCTTTCTCAAGTAATCCAGTCTTTAATTTACAGCAAAAAATTGTCTCCAACTTCAGAATGATATTCTAATGTAGCTTACATGATGTAGTTATGTCAGTACATGATATATTTTTACAAATTATTGCTAAGACATACAGTAGGCTATCCCACTATCATGATATTTATGTTGCCAGATTCCAGACGATCCACACAAGTATGAAAAGATATTTCGGTTGCCATGCTTCCTATAGTGGCATACATTCAAGAACATGGAAAATTCATAAACACAAAATGTTTTTCCTTGATAGAAAAGCCTGATGTAAAAGTGCAAATATTATCATAACCTAGACTGTCTTGAAAAAAAAACATAGATTATATCATTATAGCATTTATACAAACATGACAATTACAAAGAGACACTGCTTTATCATAACTGTGAAAGTTGAACATCAAATCAGTAAAAAAAAAAATGGAAAAGTACCAACAGCTGCTGCAGTTGTTGCTCTTCTTCTTCATGAGCAACTTGGCTTGTATATTCGTTCACCTCTTTCCCCATGGCTATAGGTTCTAAATCATCCTCAAACAAAAAAACAAAGATTGAGAATGAATTTGAAGAGCTTTCGTGTCTTTTTCAAAAGAATCAGTATCCAGAACGCACTGCAAAGCTACTATAATGCCATAAAGATGCATAGAACAAAAAGAGCAAATCCCAAAATCAGCTTTCTGCTTAAAAACATCCCTTTGCCATCTTTATTTAGAAAGCATATCAAACTAACTCATCTCATTATCTCTAGCCACTTTATCCTGTTCTACAGGGTCGCAGGCGAGCTGGAGCCTATCCCAGCTGATTACGGGCAAAAGGCAGGGTACACCCTGGACAAGTCACCAGGTCATCGTAGGGCTGACACATAGACACAGACAACCATTCACACTCAATTTAGAGTCACCAGTTAACCTAACCTGCATCAAGATCAAGATATATTTATTTGTCCCGGAGGAAATTTGTCTTGGACAAACACATAGCTGCCACAGAACATCCAACACGACATTGACAATTTCATACAAATGATGACAATACACATAAAGATACATAAAGTGCACTACGTAAAGTGCAAACCCAAGGTGCATCCAACGTGCCTCTCCAAACTTACATACACACATGCACACACACACACATGCCCACACACACACACATGCATACACATGCACACACACATGCACACACACACACCATTACAGGACAGCAACACCAGTTAACGGCCTGAGTTTAGAAGATTCACCGATATTGGAATGAAAAACCTTTTTCTACTTTTAACTGGGACGCTGTATCGTCTGCCAGAGGGCAACAGCTCAAACTCTGAGTGTAATACGTGAGAGGGATCTTCAATTATTTTTCCTGCCAATTTGAGTACAGACTCCTCATATATTTCTTGAGTGGTGGGGTGCTCCCTCACCCCCACCACCTTGAGTGCTGAGCGAGTCAGTCTATTAATTTGGGACTTTAGTTTTACAGTTAAATTCCCAAACCAAACAGTAATTCCATAGCGTAGTACACTCTCAACAACTGCACGATAAAAAAGTAACAATATTCTCTGTTGTACACCAAACACCCTTAGCCTACGTAGAAAGTGTAGTCTCTGTTCAATCCTAGCACACACATTTTTAACATGAACACTCCAGGACAAATTATTGTCAATATAAACACCCAAATATTTGTAACAATCAACCTGAGCAATAGTGGTATCACTGATGAGTAGTGGAGTATGGTCCCCCACATGGCCCGGGTCAAAGACCATTTCTTCAGTCTTTTTGACATTTACAGTGAGGTGTTGGTCCTCACACCACTGCACGAACCGATGTACCTCTTGTTTATAAACAGAGGTATTTGAATCCTTCTCTAACAAACCCAGGATGGCAGTATCATCAGAAAACTTAACAAATGAAACAGTAGGGTGGCTGCTTATGCAGTCGTTTGTGTATGCTGTAAACAATGGGGGGGAACTCACGCAGCCTTGAGGAACTCCCGTGCTTATTGTTTTTAACTGAGACATTGTCTGGTTCACTCTGACTTGTTGTGTCCTATTTATTAGAAAGGAGTGGTACCACCTGATAATATATGGGTTAACAGACATTTGCTTGAGTTTACTCAGAAGGATGTGTGGCTGCACGGTGTTAAACGCAGAGCTGAAATCAACAAACAATAATCTGGCATAAGCCTTAGGGTTTTCAAGATGTTGCAGAATAGAGTGTGTTATGGTCAAAATTGCATCATCTGTGCCACGGTTGTCTCTATTGAGGTATTTCACTCATGTGACCAAGTCATGTGACATTGCCATTTTGGACGGCATGGCTCGAATCAGTTTGAATGCGAGGAAGGCGACAAACGAAAAACATAAAAGAAAAAAGAGCGAGATGCAGAAAACACCTTCACTATCCAGCGACGTAGGGCATTTACAGGGCAAGCAGAGGGAGAGGTATTTGCAAAAATTGAGGTTAGCAGGCTTGGAGAACGACGTTTACCTGCTTCCACCAGGATTGTTCACTGACAGCTAAGGTTTGTTCACATTTTCATTTACTTTCGGTCCTCAGGATAAACAAAATGTTATTAAATGTCATTGAAATAACTTCTTAGTCTGTTGAGACATGGCCCGTTATAAGTTTTTCCTTTACTGTATTTACTAGTTTACTGAGCGCGCTCCGGGGCTGGCTGTCTAGCTAGCGCTCCGGGGCTAGCTAGCTCCGGGGCTGGCTGGCTGGCTAGCTCCGGGGCTGGCTGGCTGGCTAGCGCTCCGGGGCTAGCTAGCTCCGGGGCTGGCTGGCTAGCTAGCGCTCCGGGGCTGGCTGGCTAGCTAGCGCTCCGGGGCTAGCTAGCTCCGGGGCTGGCTGGCTGGCTAGCGCTCCGGGGCTAGCTAGCTCCGGGGCTGGCTGGCTGGCTAGCGCTCCGGGGCTAGCTAGCTCCGGGGCTGGCTGGCTGGCTGGCTGGCTAGCGCTCCGGGGCTAGCTAGCTCCGGGGCTGGCTGGCTGGCAAGCTCCGGGGCTGGCTGGCTGGCTGGCTAGCTCCGGGGCTGGCTGGCTGGCTGGCTAGCTCCGGGGCTAGCTAGCTCCAGAGCTGGCTGGCGGGCTGGCTAGCTCCGGGGCTGGCTGGCTGGCTAGCGCTCCGGGGCTAGCTAGCTCCGGGGCTGGCTGGCTGGCTAGCGCTCCGGGGCTAGCTAGCTCCGGGGCTGGCTGGCTGGCTAGCGCTCCGGGGCTAGCTAGCTCCGGGGCTGGCTGGCTGGCTAGCGCTCCGGGGCTAGCTAGCTCCGGGGCTGGCTGGCTGGCTAGCGCTCCGGGGCTAGCTAGCTCCGGGGCTGGCTGGCTGGCTAGCGCTCCGGGGCTAGCTAGCTCCGGGGCTGGCTGGCTGGCTAGCGCTCCGGGGCTAGCTAGCTCCGGGGCTGGCTGGCTGGCTAGCGCTCCGGGGCTAGCTAGCTCCGGGGCTGGCTGGCTGGCTAGCTCCGGGGCTAGCTAGCTCTGGGGCTGGCTGGCTGGCTGGCTAGCTCCGGGGCTGGCTGGCTGGCTAGCTCCGGGGCTGGCTGGCTGGCTGGCTAGCTCCGGGGCTGGCTGGCTGGCTGGCTAGCTCCGGGGCTGGCTAGCTCCGGGGCTGGCTAGCTCCGGGGCTGGCTAGCTCCGGGGCTGGCTGGCTGGCTGGCTAGCTCCGGGGCTGGCTGGCTGGCTGGCTAGCTCCGGGGCTGGCTGGCTGGCTCCGGGGCTGGCTGGCTAGCTCCGGGGCTGGCTGGCTAGCTCCGGGGCTGGCTGGCTGGCTGGCTAGCTCCGGGGCTGGCTGGCTCAGTAAACTAGTAAATCCAGTAAAGGAAAAACTTGAGATTGAAAGGTTTTAACAGTCATCCAAATGACTGAACGTAAACATTGCTACAGTAACATACCAGCTACTGTTGTTGACATTAGCTAGCTTGCCGTCCAAAATGGCGGACACCGGGGCGTCACGTGACCCTGTGACGTCAGGTGAAATACCTCAATAGGCAAATTGATATGGATCTAGGCAGCCTTGTAAGTTTGATTTCAGCTTCCCCACCAAAAACTTCTCAAAACTCTTAACAACAATAGAGGTCAAGGCTACTGGTCTGTAATCATTGTTTTCCTGAGGGACTGCTTTTTTGGGAAGAGGGATGATAGTCGCCCTCTTCCACAGAGATGGAACCATATGTGAGTCCACTGATCTTTGATAAACAGGAGCCCAAGCTGGCGTCAGTTCTTCTGCAAATGTTTTTAAAAGAAAAGATGAGATGCCATCTGGGCCAGCTACTTTGTTTGTATCTAATTTTTTGAACATTTTTGTAACGGCTGTGTAGTCTATGTCTATTTTTGGGGCTCCAACCCCTGATAATAAAGTGCTGATGACCTTGTTACACTCTGCAGTATGATCTTGCGTGTCAAACCTGAGGTAAAAATTATTTAGTTCGTTTGCCATAGCATTGTCATCAGTTGAGTGCAATGCTTTCCTGGAAGGGGTCATGTTTGTAATTGTTTTCATGGTGTCCCACATTTCTGTGTTATTTACATTAAAGTCCTTTTCGATGGAGTCCTTGTATTGACGCCTTACTGAAATTATTTTCTGCTTTAGTTCCTTTTGCACAAGTCTTTGTTGCAATAGGTCCTTGTTTTTAAAAGCAGTCCTCTTACGTCTGATGCAATCCTTAATGTCCTTGTTAATGTGTGGTTTATTGTTGGGGTATATCTTAATTGTCCTGTGTGGTATTACTGCATCCACACAAAAGCTGATGTATGAAGTAATGACATCTGTGGATGTACTCAGGTCCGGTTCATGAAAGATATCCCAGTCTGTGCTAAGAAAGCACCCTTTGAGAGTTTCAATGTTGTCCATGGACCAGATTTTTACCATTTTCACCAGAGGTTTTCTACTCTTCAGTGCGGTGCGGTAAATAGGAATAAGGTGTATAATGTTGTGGTCTGAATTGGACAATGGTGCCTTGGCTATGGCCATGTATGCTTTTCGAATATTCCCATAACATTTGTCCAGTATGTTCTTATCCCTTGTGTGACATGTAATGTACTGATCAAACCCAGGTAAAGACATTTCCAGTTTGCAATGATTTACATCTCCCAAGACGAGCATGGGGGCATTAGGAGTACGTTGAAGCTGTCTGTGTACGCAATCAGCCACAATACCTGCAGCTCTCCATGCGTTAGCACTTGGTGGTATGTAAACAGCGCATATTAAGATGTTTCCAAACTCTCTTGGAAGATAGAATGGTCTGAGGCTTAAGCACAGCAGTTCAATGTCTGGGCTTCACACAGACTCTCGTGTTGCATACTGTCTGCACCATTTATCATTTATGTAAACGCACAATCCGCCACCTCTCCTCTTGCCCGACTCAACACTTCTGTCCAGCCGTGCAAGGGAGAAGCCGCTCAGTTCCACGAGTGAATTAGGAATGTCTGGGTAAAGCCAAGTTTCCGTGAAAACCATAGCACATGACTCACGGTATTCATTGCAGTTCTTAATGTACAGTTTTAGTTCGTCCATCTTATTTTTGAGAGATCGCACGTTACCCAAAATAAGCGACGGTAATGGCGGCCTACTCCCCCTCCTTCGGAGCCTCTTCCTCACGCCACCGGATCGGCCCCTCCACCGCAGTCTCCTCGGCCTGTTGTCCGTATTTACGTCCAGCCAGTTGACTCCCATGGGTCGTTGTAATTCCTTTGGCAGGTTGGCAAGAACCGGTGATTCCCCCGTATAACTGTTGCGCAGGGATAGGAGTGTTCCCCTATCGTAGATGTACATCTCCTGGCTGCTGCCAACTGTTTGGCATGGTTTCAGTATCGATAGCAACAGAAGAACTCCAATGCCGAAAACCTTTAGCGACGCCATCTCGTAATGTCGTGTAACATTAAACAAACTCAGACCGAAGAAAACAAAAACATTACGACTTACAACTTAACAAACAAACAAAAAAGCGGCAGCTCTGCTGTCCATGTCGCCACCATGTCTTTGGATTGTGGGGGAAACCCACGCAGACACGGGGAGAACATGCAAACTCCGCACAGAAAAGCCCTCATGGGCCATGGGGCTCAAACCCGGACCTTCTTGCTGTGAAGTGACAGTGCTAACCACTACACCATCGTGCTGCCATCAAGTTGATATACAAAGCAGAAAAAACAAGCCCTCATTCTAGCTCCCTGCTCCAAAAATATCTTTAAAATAACATTCTCGTTTAGAGAATATATCAGATATTAAATTGATAAGAACAGATACTACACTTGAGCTCAGTCAAAAGACCAAGAAATAATGATGCATTATGCTCAATGGCTTTAAATATGCCACTTCCAAATATTAAAATCCAGAAAGGTAAACACAGCCAGACTCCACCCCCAACAGCTGGATCCTTTTGACCACCAAAAATGTGCAGCCCTACCAGAGCAAAGCCTGCAAAAATAAGTTGAACTCATTAACATTCCTCATCTCATCATCTTTAGCCACTTTATCCTGTTCTACAGGGTCGCAGGCAAGCTGGAGCCTATCCCAGCTGACTACAGGCAAAAGGCAGGGTACACCCTGGACAAGTCACCAGGTCATCACAGAACTGACACATAGACAACCATTCACACTCAATTTAGAGTTACCAGTTAACCTAACCTGCATGTCTTTGGACTGTGGGGGAAACTGGAGGAAACCCACACGGACAACATGCAAACTCCGCACAGAAAAGCCCTCGCCGGCCACGGGGCTCAAACCCAGACCTTTTTGCTGCAAGGCACCAGCACTAACCACTACACCACCGTGCTGCCCCTGTTAGCAGGCCTCTCCCCAGAAACCTTTAGTAAAGGGCGAAAGATTTCTGCGACAATGAAGAGAAACCTGCTGGATATTGTCTGAATTCTGTTCCAAAAATCACTAAAAGCTTGTCCGCCATTATTAGATCGCAGCGATTTACAGGTTGGTGGCACTGCACGCGTGACGTCATTTGTGCCAGTCCGTTCTTTTGTTTCCACACGGACTCTATACTATTCTCTGCAGTGGCGTGCGTTCTTGATACCGAGTCTTTTGAAAAAGACACGAAAGCTCTTCAAATTCATCTTCAATCTTTGTTTTTTTGTTTGAGGATGATTTAGAACCTATAGCCATGGAGAAAGAGGCAGACGAATTATTATTATTATTATTATTATCATTGTTTTGCCTTGGGTTGTTTTGCTTGTTGGTCCTGGGATGTGATTTTGGTTTAGGGTGTGAGAGATCCTGAGTTCAAATCCCAAATAAGCCCAGTTTTTACCTTAAATGGTAAACCTGGACTGCTGGCTACATGGATTTCACTTGGCTGCATCGTTCTGAAAGTGCATGTTTCATGAAAGGTACATCAGAAAATACTTGGTTTTCTGTGTGTGATGTGCTCAAATACGCTGTAAAGTTGGCAGATTAATAAAAACATTTGTTTGAAAAATGATTTTTGTGTCTGAATTCTGTTCCAAAAATCACTAAAAGCTTGTCCGCCATTATTAGACCGCAGCGATTTACAGGTCGGCGGTGCTGCACGCATGACGTCATTTGCGCCAGTAATTTCTTTTGTTTCCACACAGACTCTATACTATTCTCTGCAGTGGCGTGTGTTCTTGATGTGTGTGACTGGAGCCCCATAGGCATAGAGTGTGGATACCTAAAGAACCCCAAGTTGTTTTCTTTTTTTTTTAAAGATATATACGGCAAAGGAAATACATGACAAAGTATTAAAAATTTAAACATTAATTTAATAAAATTTTTCATCAAATTTATCAACAAATAATACACACACAATTTACTTTTCTCATGGATATCTTTATGACTATACATAGTATAACTGTTTCCAGCTTTTTCATTAATTCATGTGAATATCTGTCTAGTGAATGTGTAAAATATATGTTTGTTAAATATGTTTGATAATTGCTTTAGAATTTCTATTTATTTTTCATCTTTTCTATAGAGATGGAACACATCTTAAGAAGGTGATCGGTAAAGACCAGTTTCACAATCTTGAACTGTTAGAGCCATACAGAGATTTCAACTTTCATGCAGTCAAAGTGAAAGTTATTGATCTACTGGAGACGAGCTTCTGCAAGCAATTTGATGATATGAATAGAGGGGTACTGAATTCATTGTCTATTGCAAACTTCAACACATGGCCACAAAAAGATAGTGAACAAGGTCAGATATATCACGCTGGGAATATCATACGCATTTTTCTTATTTTTCTAATGTATCTCATGAATAATTTCAGTTTTATTGATACCATGATGTGTTTCGTATATCATAAATCATTCAAACTTTATCATAATATGAAGTTATTTGTGACATTTTTACTCAATATGGATCACAACAGTCCATGTGTGATATATTTAATTAACAGTATTATTTTTTTTGCATAGGAAATTAAGGATAAATTGCATAATAAACGGGCACTCATTTTTTCAGTGGATGATTTTGGTGATGACCAAATTGATGTATTGGCCAACCACTTCAATCCTATTCTAAAACAAGGTGACATTGATATACTTTCAACTGAGTGGACTATGATACCTTACGCTTACAGTATATAAGGGGTAATGCTCTATTCATAATTATAACATGCTTAAATATATTGAAAATTGTGTTATAATATTAATTTTTATTGCACACCTTAAAGTAGATACATTCAAATATTAGTTGAAATAACCAGATATACATTATCTTTAAATTAATGATTTATGATTTTTTTTTAATTTAGTAAATAATTTCTTTTGAATACATTTGGTACAGATCGGCAGTGGTACAGAAACTGACATGGGGTGAGGTGAATCCTCGGGCGTAATTTTGGGTAGGGATGCGAGGGACGTGTCCTTACCAATATTCAGCTGCTACTGTGTAATCACGATCAATAAAACCGATGTCCTAACCTGAGCAATGATTATATGGCACACAAAGGGTTAAATTTATGACACTGCTAATAATCCCCCCTCTAATGTAGATATCATTCTCTGATTAGCTACCTGTTTCTCGCTAACTTACATGGTTGGCTATCCCAGCTGTCACTCCATCTGTTGTAAAAGCAGCACACTTCCCACAGCAGCCGTGACAACCCACCCATCAACCCCCCGTATCTCACACGTACACACCTGACCTACCCCACGCACCCCCCACTCTCCGTCAGCCTACAAATTGAGCTGGACTTCGATGTCCATGCATGCTTGCCCTATGACTCACATGCTGACTTGAGTATCATGGACGACGGCCCCCCTCCCAAGAAACGAGACATTCGTTCATTCTTCTTCAAATTCAAGAATGTAAGTGCAGGGTTTCCGTCGAGCTTTAAAAACTCAACAAAATCCTTTTGATGTACGGAAACCCTTCATAAAAGTATTGCTGCGGCTCCTTAGGCAGGTTTAGCAACGTGACAGGACGCATCAGAGCTAGGCTACTGCATAGCTGCAGAGAAAAGGAATGCTGGAGCAATGTAACTTGGTGTTAGATAATATCCTCGATGAATGAATGTTAAATTTATAGACCTAATGGTTTTACAGAATGTAAGTAGTCAGATGTAGGCTACTGCATGGCCATGCAGATGTGCGACTTGCATTTCAGAATCAACAGCGGGACAGCCGCTGAGTCTGCTGCTGAGTCTGCTGCGTTCACCGTTTTACAGAGACCTCTTTCTACTACTACTACTAGGCTAGGCTAGATACAACAAATCCATGGTCCTTTACTGCCACCTACAGACGAATATTGGTAACTGCAGCATGAACATAGACGTCACAAGCACATCTGCAGTGAAAATCATAACACACGTTACGAACACAGAAACAGGCAACAAAAAGACATCTCGTCTCGTCTCGTCTTCTTCCGCTTATCCGGGTCGCGGAGGCAGCAGTCTAAGCATGGAAGCCCAAACTTCCCTTTCCCCAGACACCTCGGCCAGCTCCTCGGGAAGAACACCGAGGCGTTCCCAGGCCAGCCGAGAGACATAGTTCCTCCAGCGTGTCCTGGGTCTTCCCCGGGGCCTCCTCCCGGGGGGACATGCCTGGAACACCTCCCCAGGGAGGCGTCCAGGAGGCATCCGAAAAAGATGCCTGAGCCACCTCAGCTGATTCCTCTCGATGTGGAGGAGCAGCGGCTCTACTCCGAGCTCCTCCCGAGTGACTGTGCTTCTCACCCTATCTCTAAGGGTGCGCCCAGCCACCCTGCGAAGGAAACTCATTTCGGCCGCTTGTATTCGCGATCTTGTTCTTTCTGTCATTACCCAAAGCTCATGACCATAGGTGAGAGTCGGAACGTAGATCGACCGGTAAATTGAGAGCTTCGCCTTTTGGCTCAGCTCCTTCTTCACCACGACGGACCGGTAAAGCAACCGCATCACTGCGGAGGCTGCACCGATCCGCCTGTCGATCTCACACTCCATCCTTTCCTCACTCGTGAACAAGATCCCGAGATACTTAAACTCCTCCACTTGAGGCAGGACTTCTCCACCAACCTGGAGAGGGCAAGCCACCCTTTTCCGGTCGAGAACCATGGCCTCAGACTTGGAGGTGCTGATTCTCATCCCAGCCGCTTCACACTCGACTGCAAACCGCCCCAGTGCATGCTGAAGGTCCTGGTTTGAAGAAGCCAACAGGACAACATCATCCGCAAAAAGCAGAGATGAAATCCTGTGGTTCCCAAACAGGATTCCTTCCGGCCCCTGGCTGCGCCTAGAAATTCTGTCCATAAAAATTATGAACAGAACCGGTGACAAAGGGCAGCCCTGCCGGAGTCCAACATGCACTGGGAACAGGTCTGGCTTACTGCCGGCAATGCGAACCAGACTCCTGCTCCGTTCGTACAGGGACCGGACAGCCCTTAGCAAAGAGCCCCGAACCCCATACTCCCGAAGCACCCCCCACAGAATACCACGGGGGACATGGTCGAATGCCTTCTCCAGATCCACAAAGCACATGTGGACTGGTTGGGCAAACTCCCATGAACCCTCGAGCACCCTATGAAGGGAATAGAGCTGGTCCAGTGTTCCGCGACCAGGACGAAAACCGCATTGTTCCTCCTTGATCTGAGGTTCGACTATTGGTCGAATTCTCCTCTCCAGTACCCTGGAGTAAACTTTCCCTGGGAGGCTGAGAAGTGTGATTCCCCTATAATTGGAGCACACTCTCCGGTCCCCTTTCTTAAAAAGAGGGACCACCACCCCAGTCTGCCACTCCAGAGGCACTGTCCCCGACCGCCACGCGATGTTGCAGAGGCGTGTCAACCAAGACAGCCCCACAACATCCAGAGACATCCAGACACTTGATTAATTTTTACCTAAGTAATTAATTTCCTTTAACATAATTTCTTTTAATTTTGATTTTAATGATTTTACTTTCTTTATTTTAATTTCTTTTTAATCTTGGATTTTAATGATTTTACTTTTACTTTAATTCTTTGTTACTGTGATCCTTGTAGATTGTGTCTGTGGGACGATTTTTGGTGATCCTCGTGGAAGAGCCACGGGAAGAGCGCGCTTTATGTGATCCTTGTAGATTTTGTCTGCGGGACGATTTTTGGCGATCCTCGTAGATTTTGTCTGCGGGACGATTTTATTTGGTGATCCTCGTAGATTTTGTCTGCAGGACGATTTTTGGTGATCCTCGTGGAAGAGCCACGGGAAGAGCGTGCTTTATGAGTTAAACCCATAATAATAATTAATCTCGAGGCTGATTCCTTTTTTGAACTTTATTTCATTTTATTATTTTATTTCTACTATTGTTTAATTCTTATTATTTTTCTTCCCCAATTATTTTATGTAATTTTATTTTCTATTGTTTACTGTTCTGCTTTTACTTCTGTAAAGCACATTGAACTGCCACTGTGTATGAAATGTGCTATATAAATAAACTTGCCTTGCCTTGCCTTGCCTTGAGATACTCAGGGCGGATCTCATCCACCCCCGGTGCCTTGCCACTGAGGAGCTTGCAAACTACCTCAGTGACTTCGGCTTGGGTAATGGACGAGTCCACTTCTGAGTCATCAGCCTCAGTCTCCTCAGTGGAAGACATGACGGTGGGATTGAGGAGATCCTCAAAGTATTCCTTCCACCGCCCGACAATGTCCCCAGTTGAGGTCAACAGCTCCCCACCCGCACTGTAAACAGTGATGGCAGAGTACTGCTTCCCCCTCCTGAGGCGCCGGACGGTTTGCCAGAATTTCTTTGAGGCCGACCGATAGTTCTTCTCCATGGCCTCCCCGAACTCCTCCCAGTTCCAAGTTTTTGCCTCCGCAACTGCCCGAGCTGCAGCACGCCTGGCCTGCCGATACCCGTCAGCTGCCTCAGGAGTCCTGAGACAAAAAGACATAATATGGAAAATGGAGGGGCAACAAAAAGACAAAAAAATGGGGGGTATACTACAAATGCAATACTAATGTAATCATAATCATGCTATAATAGGCAATCACTAAATTATATATCCAAATATCATTTTAACTAAATTTGAGCTTAATTACAGAATAGAAAATGCCACCAGTAGCACCTATTTATGAGTGTCTCAATAAGGCAGTCAGTGAATTTTGAGGCCCCCCCAAGTCAAACAATACAGATATTGAATTTAAAGCTCTGCCTTGGATCACTTTTGTGTCCCCACCAATGTCAAAATCAAAGTTACTCCCTTGGGTGAATCTGATGTATGCATCAACCTTCAAGAACATCTTGTCTCTGATAGATCTAGTCCTTAGTGTTCCAGCTCACTCAGCTGACTGTGAGAGAGGCTTCAGTGAGATAAAGGCTATCAAGCGTGACTGGAGGAACTGCCTGAAAGCCAGTACACTATCTGACCTAATGCTGATCAAGTTGCATCTTCCAAATATTGCAGAGTTTGAGCCTACTGAGGCAATCCATCTCTGGAATACAAGTGCCTTATCACAAAGGAGGCCAACCCACACACCAAGTGGAAGCAGACAAAAAGTTGTTGTGTCTGACTCAGAACCAGATGAAGCTGATGTTGAAGTGATTGATGGACATGATCAGTAAATTACTAGTCCACTTGTTATATTATAATTTTGGAGCTGGATATTTTTTTGGATTGATTAATATTGTGGTGCTCAAGTCTATTTTTGTATTTTTATGGAATAATTATTTTTATTCAAGTTGATTCTTAGTCAATATGAAGCTCCTAATGCTTTCTCTATCATAAATGGTTAAATACAGAAAGCATGTTGGACATGTTTTGGGTGCTATAGTCATGAGTATATTTGTTTTCAATACTCATACACCAAGTTGCCAAGTTTTCCAATATTATTTGTTGATATTATATTATGGTGCTCTGTGTTGTTCTCATTTATGTATTTAACAACAGTATCAAAATACTCCGGTTCTTGAAATACATGTACATTAGCAATGGTAACTACTCTCTTTTGCATTATTTTTGACAGAAGTAAAATTCATACATGAACAAATTTTGGCTAGTTGATTTTCTGTTTGGCTAGTTACTTTGGAAGGTAACTAGTCCGGCTGGCTGGTGAAAAAAAAAATGAATTTCGAGCCCTGTTTTAGTCACTATTTCATACTCGTTCCATTGCCTGATAACAGAAACAGGGAAAAAATGTAAATGAGAATAGCTTTATTGGGAATTAGGCTGTATTAACATCATGTCTGTCGCCAGCTATGAGGTCACTGAGGTCTGGACCTCAGTAATTTTTTTTTAGAACTAAAAAAAAAAGTTTAAACCTAAATACAACTGGATAAAAAGCAAACTTCTCTGATAAGATTAAGATGACTGCATGCTGTCCAAACATGTCTTCTTGCCAGCCATCGTCACGTGGTCCCCCTTGAAGTCTTTTTTTGTTGATGTTATCAACTGTGCATTGATGGAGACTTGAGTGCAAAGTGTTTTGCAGAAATTGCACACCAAAGACAACTTCAGGTCCTCAGTCTCATCCACAGTAATCTCATACCCCTTTTCCACCAAAGCAGTTCCAGGGCTGGTTCGGGGCCAGTGCTTAGTTTGGAACCGGGTTTTCTGTTTCCACTGACAAAGAACTGGCTCTGGGCCAGAAAAACTGGTTCCAGGGTAGCACCAGCTCTTTGCTGGGCTAGAGGAAAGAACCGCTTACGTCAGCAGGGGGGCGGAGTTGTTAAGACCAACAACAATAGCAAGACCACGAGAGGGAACCATTTTTAAATAAGCGACGAGATATCATGGATGCAGTAAAGCAGCAGTCATCCATTATTGTTGTTGTTATTGCTGCTGCTTCTTCTTCTTCTCCATGTTGTTGTTGCTTCGATGTTCACGTCAAGGTTTATTCAAATGCAGCAACGTAACTGATGTATACAGTGACGTAATGACGTGGCTCCCCTTAGCACCCCTAGCTATGGAAAAGCAAACTGGTTCTCAGCTGGTTTGCAAGTTGAACGAGTTGTGAACCAGCACCAGCACTAGCCCCGAACCAGCCCTGGAACTGATTTGGTGGAAAAAGGGTATCACTCAGTGCGTTTACATGCACATAGAGAGCATCGAATTTCTGCCGTTGCTCGACTGAAATCGAAGTTCAAAATGCCATGTATACACCTTAATTCAGCTGAAATTGAACCGAACTTGATTTCTCGGAATCGAGCTACACGACCTAGATTATGCAATTTCTGCCGAGCTACTTAGTGCATGTATACCCTATTGAGCTACATATTCGAGCTACTTACTTCAGCACTGCCCCTTCCGGAAGTGACGAGTGATGAGACCACAAGCGGGAAACACAACAGCCTCGGTCGGCATGACAACGAATCATGACAACGGCATGAATCTTTTCTTTTTGTGGCATTGTTTGCACTGTTAAAATTTAGCTCACTTACTGTATCACCAAATACATCTGTACAGCTGTTGCAAAGCTGTGAATTGTGTACATAAACAAGTCATTGTATTTGTGTGTGTGTGTGTGTATATATATATATATATATATATATATATATATATATATATATATATATATATATACAGTGGTGCTTGAAAGTTTTTGAACCCTTTAGAATTTTCTATATTTCTGCATAAATATGAGCTAAAACATCATCAGATTTTCACACAAGTCCTAAAAGTAGATAAAGAGAACCCAGTTAAACAAATGAGACAAAAATATTATACTTGGTAATTTATTTATTGAGGAAAATGATTCAATATTACATATCTGTGAGTGGCAAAAGTATGTGAACCTTTGCTTTCAATATCTGGTGTGACCCCCTTGTACAGCAATAATTGCAACTACACATTTCCAGTAACTGTTGATCAGTCCTGCACACCGGCTTGGAGGAATTTTAGCCCATTCCTCCGTACAGAACAGCTTCAACTCTGGGATGTTGATGGGTTTCCTCACATGAACTGCTCGCTTCAGGTCCTTCCACAACATCTCCATTGTATTAAGGTCAGGACTTTGACTTGGCCATTCCAAAACATTACCTTTATTCTTCTTTAACCATTTTTGGTAGAGCGACTTGTGCGCTTAGGGTCATTGTCTTGCTGCATGACCCACCTTTTCTTGAGATTCAGTTCATGGACAGATGTCCTGACATTTTCCTTTAGAATTTGCTGGTATAATTCAGAATTCATTGCTTCATCAATGATGGCAAGCCGCCCTGGCCCAGATGCAGCAAAACAGGCCCAAACCATGATACTACCACCACCATGTTTCACAGATGGGATAAGGTTCTTATGCTGGAATGCAGTGTTTTCCTTTCTCCAAACATAATGCTTCTCATTTAAACCAAAAAGTTCTAGTTTGGTCTCATCCATCCACAAAACATTTTTCCAATACCCTTCTGGCTTGTCCATGTGATCTTTAGCAAACCAGATGAGCAGCAATGTTCTTTTTGGAGAGCAGTGGCTTTCTCCTTGCAACTCTGCCATGCACGCCATTGTTGTTCAGTGTTCTCCTGATGGTGGACTCATGAACATTAACATTAGCCAATGTGAGAGAGACTTTCAGTTGCTTAGAAGTTACCCTGGGGTCCTTTGTGACCTCGCCAACTATTGCACACCTTGCTCTTGGAGTGATCTTTGTTGGTCAACCACTCCTGGGGAGGGTAACAGTGGTCTTGAATTTCCTCCATTTGTACACAATCTGTCTGACTGTGGATTGGTGGAGTCCAAACTCTTTAGAGATGGTTTTGTAACCTTTTCCAGCCTGATGAGCATCAACAACGCTTTTTCTCAGGTCCCCAGAAATCTCCTTTGTTTGTGCCATGATACACTTCCCCAAACATGTGTTGTGAAGATCAGACTTTGATAGATCTCTGTTCTTTAAATAAAACAGGGTGCCCACTCACACCTGATTGTCATCCCATTGATTGAAAACACCTGACTCGAATTTCACCTTCAAATTAACTGCTAATCCTAGAGGTTCACATACTTTTGCCACTCACAGATATGTAATATTGGATCATTTTTCTTAATAAATAAATGACCAAGTATAATATTTTTTATCTTATTTGTTTAACTGGGTTCTCTTTATCTACTTTTAGGCCTTGTGTGAAAATCTGATGATGTTTAAGGTCATATTTATGCAGAAATATAGAAAATTCTAAAGGGTTCACAAACTTTCAAGCGCCACTGTGTATATATATATATATATATATATATATATATATATATATATATATATATGTCCAACATCTGAAGAATGTCAGTAAAAACAAAACAATTGAACTTTTTGTGTGTTTATTAAGACATAAGTTAAATTGTAAGCAAAAAAAAAAAAAAAAATTTGTAAGCAAAAAATGGACTTTAGAAAAATATAAATTGTGCAAAATAAGTTGTCTTACAAAACAGTTGTCTGTGCAGGACAGTTTGTAGCCATACAGTCTGTTAGAGCAAGCCTAACAGCTTGAGCACGGAACTTGTGAACATGGAACTGCCAGTGTTGCCAGATTGGGTGGTTTTAAGTGCATTTTGGCGGATTTGAACATTTTTCGGCTGGAAAACGTCAGCAGTATCTGGCAACACTGCTGATAACTTTGTTTATACTCTTGAATAGCTCTTCTTCATGACGACAACCGGAAGTGTACCAACACGATGGGGCGTGTAGCGCCACCTGTGGCTCGGGTGCACAATGTACCTCACACAATAGCTCGATTTCCTTGTGTGCATGTAGGATTGGATTTCTCTGGCACCCCTGCTGGGACCCTTAGCTCGATTACCGACAGTAGCTCGATTTGGATGTGCATGTAAACTAGGGTGACCAGATTTCCCTAGTCTGAAACCGGGACACTTTTGCACGCGACCATGCTCGTGCACGCACACCTTTTTTTTTACGTAAACGTGACGCTCAGAGAGGTGCTCTTATCATTTTGTTGAAGCTCACATTTATCAATATCTCACATGAAATAAAACAAACAGGCATTTTGTTATCTAGTAGCATAGTGGTATACAGATCAGTTAAATTATGGTCAGACAACAGATTTTGTAATGGCTGAGAATAGGCCAGGCTATGTCCATAGGCCAAATTTAAACTGATTTATTTCACCTGTTTGTGAGAACACCAAGAAGAATGCATATGCACATGTAGGCTATATCTCTAAAATTGTATGTACTATAGCATGAACTTAATGGAAGGTGCAACAAGCTGTTCAACACAGCAATATGGCCAAACTGTCAGAATGGTATGTTAAACAGAAACAAAAAAGAGACAAGTGATTTGAGAATATACAATCAAACAAAACAGCAGTAAAGGAGGAGAGGGGCGACAGCCCGAGGAAAGCCCCCACAGGAGCACACAGCATTTGCAATATAGGCTACCCAACTCAGTACAGGAACAAAGCTAAGGTGACTGTCAATCCACCCACCCTAAACAAAATGCATTAGCCTATGTATATTTACAAGAAGAGTTTTAATGTGATCCTGTATATTGGCGTTACCACCGTGGGCTATGGAGAAGGAACACTTACAGTGTGTGCAGTAGGCTTCGTGCGCATTGTTCTGCACCTCTCGGAGGAAGGGGTAGGTGCCCTGTAAATCTTTGGAAAAGGTACATTTTCTTTTCGGCATAATTGCTGCAGCATTACTGCTGCTAGCTGCTAGACAAAAAACATTCGCACCAGTTAATGTTTATTTTATTGTTGCATGGCAACACGTTCAGTTGTCTGGAATAATGTGGCTAAATAAACACCCATGCCACAGGGCCAGGGGGCAGTAACCAGGAAAGTTTGCAATTCCTGTCAATTCATCAAAATAGTAAATGCAGACATTTCTCCGCTAATGATTCCCACGCTCAGGGGCGCCGCTAGAAATCTTGGGCCCTATGAAAGATTACAATTTAGGCCCCCCCGGTAAAATTTTCAAGCTCAAGCAACTGAATTTGAAGTCCGTTTTTGGCTGCCACTTCTACTTTACTATGCATGTGATCAGCTACCTAGCAAGTTTAGGTGATACAATTATTTGGTATATGAACATTTTAAATGCAGAATTAGACTGAATAGACTGTTGCCTTAAAATGAAAATTCCATGATATATATGGAATATATATATATATATATTTTTTTTTTTTTCTTTTATAAGCAACTATTATTAGGCCACTCAGTAGCCTATGGAGTTCATTCAATCCAAATGTTTGTGTTGAGAGAAATTGCATGCATCACTGTATCAGTATGGATTTATAACATTCTGTATGCACATTATGGATACTCCAGAGCCCTCCAGCAAACATCAATAATCAGGATTACAAAATGTATTCCTTTGTTTCCTCCATTTATTGACTTATTGTATGTGATCAAATGTATGCCTTGATAAATAACTACAGTAGTTTTTTTATACAATTACATAGGGCACTGCAAGAAATCCACTAAGTGTTTTTGGTTTCTTTTAGGCCTCACACATTTATTAGAAAACACAGCAAATGTTCAAATATTCAAGTTAAATACTTAGCAACAGTATCAATAAATCCACACATGAACAATAGCAATGATATCTATGACCACAGCTCATGTGCAAAATATTAAAGTTAAATACTTAACAGTATCAACAAATCCACACATGAACAATGGCAAAACATCTAGACTTAATTATACAATAAAGATACCTATGAAAAAAGGTGATTTTTTTTCACACACAGTGTGATATCCGGACTTCATAATTTATCACTCCTGCTCCTGCTTAGCAACTTCTAGAATGTTCACCTCTGTTGCGCACATTTCACTGTCCCGCTCCCAGAATCAGACTGTACCATTAGTAAAAAGGGTGGAGGGGTGAAATGACAATATCATAAATAATTCAAGAAAAATCTCATCTCATCTCATTATCCTTCTACAGGGTCGCAGGCAAGCTGGAGCCTATCCCAGCTGACTACAGGCGATAGGCGGGGTACACCCTGGACAAGTCACCAGGTCATCGCAGGGCTGACACAGACAACCATTCACACTCACATTCACACCTACGGTCAATTTAGAGTCACCAGTTAACCTAACCTGCATGTCTTTGGACTGTGGGGGAAATCAGAGGAAACCCACACGGACAGAACATGCAAACTCCACACAGAAAGGCCCTCGCCGGCCCTGGGGCTCAAACCCAGGACCTTCTTGCTGTGAGGCGACAGCGCTAACCACTACACCACCGTGCCGCCTAATTCAAGAAAAATGTTATAGCAAATCATAACCATGTATAATTTGCATATTTTAACAGATGAAATGAAATATTTTATTTCAAAAACTTACACAAGGCAATATTATTAAAATAATATTAATATCCCTCACAGGCCCCCCTGTCAGTGCCAGGCCCTTAGAATCGTCCTAACTTTCCCCCCCTAGCGGCACCCCTGCCCATGCTGCTCAGTCGCAAATGTCGTGAGTGGTAAAAACCGGGACATATCCGTGTCCCGACAGACTTTTGTCGCCTCTTGGGACACACAACCCCAAATCGGGACTGTCCCGGTAAAACCGGGATGTCTGGTCACCCTAATGTAAATCCACTGACTGAGCTTCAAACTGTCCAAATGGGGCCATTCTTCACCAGCAGAAAGTTGTCTTCAGGTGATGAGAAATCATGACAGCTCGCTTGACCAAAATAAGCATGCGGTTGAGACAGTCTGTGCATATTAGATCGGAAGCCTCAAACAAGGGCTTCAGGAGTTCCATTGAGCTTCGAACTCAGATCACTGGGGGTCAAAGTCCAGAGTGCTAGCCATTACACCATGAAACAGCAAGAGGATTGTTTTCACCACCAAATTACTGCCATATACTGACACCACCCTGGCAAAAAAAAAAAAAACATGCCCTTGGTCAGAGGCTTAGACATACACAAACTACACTCCTCAATGCTGAAAGAAAACAAAAGTAACATGAACCTGCTTTCCTCCACACATCTCATACAACCGGGGCGGCATGGTGGTGTAGTGGTTAGCGCTGTCGCCTCACAGCAAGAAGGTCCGGGTTCGAGCCCCGTGGCTGGCGAGGGCCTTTCTGTGTGGAGTTTGCATGTTCTCCCTGTATCCGCGTGGGTTTCCTCTGGGTGCTCCGGTTTCCCCCAAAGACATGCAGGTTAGGTTAACTGGTGACTCTAAATTGACCGTGAGTGTGAATGGTTGTCTATGTGTCAGCCCTGTGATGACCTGGCGACTTGTCCAGGGTGTACCCCGCCTTTCACCCGTAGTCAGCTGGGATAGGCTCCAGCTTGCCCGTGACCCTGTAGAACAGGATAAAGTGGCTAGAGATGATGAGATGAGATCTCATGCAACCATCCCAACCTTGGAGCAGGATCCTGCAGACATGAAAAAGTAAAATGTTTGAAGGATATAATGAAATTCCAACAACACATGATTTAAGGTTTTACCTTAAATTGTCAATCTGTTGGTAAAAATAAAAATAAAGGAACCCTGGGCTGCTGGCTACATGGTTAATCATTCGTTGTTGTTTGTATTCATTTCTAGTTTTGTAGTTTTTCAATCAATGTCAACAGGCAATTTACATTGCAACCACATGAAAATCCAGGTCAAAGGTCGCATGTCATTCCACAAAATAAAACTTTATATTTTCCATCTAAAAATATAAGATATCTACTGATGTTGTAATATGTGGTAGATATTTACAACCAACTGAAAAATAAATAAATAAATTATTTATGATAACAGATTTGAAACTTGGTATACATGTTAAAAGATGACTTATGCCTTTTGATACTAAGAAATGTGAGAAATTTTAATTTTTAGCTCACCTGGACCAAAGGTCTGGTGGGCCAATGCCATGGGCTGCTGAGTTCAGTGTAAAGAGGTAGGGTTGGTTTCCTGCAGCAGAATTTGAAAATTGTCACAAATAATATCTTGAAACTTGGTATATAGGGCAGTGGATATAGATGACTCTGTCTTTTTGTTGTTTTTAACTTGTAATTTTCTCAACCTCATGCTTTTTCTGTGTACATTGCATAGATTTCTTGTCCTGAGTTTCCTAGTGCTATATAGTCAAAAATTGGAATTGTGTAACCGGGAACTTATGTGCAGCATGATAAGAATCCTTTAGAGTTTTAATTGAAGTATTTTTGTTTATGATGTCAAAGGCTCACTGATAGAGACTTGAGTGCAACATTTTTTGAAGAAACTTTACCTTCCTCAGCAGCAAAAACTTCCAAGCAACAAGACATGCACCACTTCTCTCAGGTCCCAATATTTTCCAACCAGATCTTTCTCCCTTCAGAAGGTCTGTTAAAAGCCCAGTGAAAATTGAACTCACAACTCCTAATTAATAAGGCCAGTGCTCTAACCACTGAGCTACAGAGCCTTAGACAGGATTAGGTCTACTGTAGGTTCAGCCCAAAGGAGAACCTTGAGGACCCTCTGCTGATCCTCAAATAACACTTGTCCACCAAGTCACCACTTTTCCACTGAAGGCTGGTTCCAAGCTGGTGCCTAATCTTGAGCCAGTTCTTGAAGTTTCCATAGGCAAAGAACCAGCCCTCAGCCAGGAAAACTGGTCCCAGAGTGCCACCAAATCTTTGCTGGTCTAGAACCAAGAACCGCTTACATCAGTGGCTATGGGTTTTTTTTTGGCCATTTCAATGTTTAGGGCAGTACAGTGGTGTAGTGGTTAGCACTGACTCCTTGCAGCAAGAAGGTCCTGTGTTCAAGCCCAGAAGCTGATGGGGCCTTTCTGTGTGGAGTTTGCATGTTCTCC
The DNA here is from genome assembly GCF_027579695.1 of Neoarius graeffei. Taxonomy (NCBI): domain Eukaryota; kingdom Metazoa; phylum Chordata; class Actinopteri; order Siluriformes; family Ariidae; genus Neoarius; species Neoarius graeffei. The sequence goes on from NC_083569.1 coordinate 30,864,170, forward strand.
CTGTGTCTGTGTGGGTTTCCTCTGGGTTCTCTGTTTTCCCCCACAGTTCAAAGACATGTGGTTAGGTATATAGGAGCCATGGCCTGAGGTTGGGCTGAGGTGCCCCTGAGCAAGGCACCTTACCCCCAACTGCTCCTTGAGTGCTGTAGCATAGCTGCCACTGCTGTGGGTATGTGTGTGTGCTCATTGCTCATTTGTGTGTGTTCACTGCTTCAGATGGGTTAAATGCAGAGGAGAAATTTCACTGTGTGCTTCAGTCTGTGCTTGAGTGTACGTGTACCAAATAAAAGCTTCTTCTTTAAATCGACTCGGCTAGATAATGCATGTGCAGTACTGACACAGATACTAGTAAACAGTCCTGTTTTCATAGCAGTGTGATTCTTGCTGTCTAAAAACAAACGCATGTCACATAAAATGATCAGTGATCAGGTTTATTTTACACCCAAATGCTTGACACTCGGCATCTTTAGGGTTGTTTACAACAATTTAGAAGTGATGTGTCCACGAGCGCCACTAGCCTCGCTTAATCATGTTTGGAGCACTGATCTCTACATAAAAATCTGGAGAGCTCATAGGCTCGTCAGAGTGAAGCCATCTGACCACCATCTTACCACTCACGTAATGGAGCAGAATGGTCATTTAGGCTACTGGAAGCTACACAAAAGTGGTCAAGTTATTGATGTAGTTGGTGAGAAAAATTGCAAGAAAAATGCCTGCATGTGCAGCAGTGAACTGTACAAACTGTCAAGTCAAAGGTTGTGGATGGACATTTCACCTGTGAGTATTGATAGTGTGTGATCATTTTTACGTGTGCGCACAGTGCCATTTGCATGGACCCACCTACAGCATGCTATGATGGTTTGCAAGAGCAAAAGAAAAAACCCCCAGAAAATCTGTCTCATCATCTTGTCTGTTTTTGCTGAAAATCTGACAGTGATATCTGGCATGAACACTGTGACTGTGTCAGATTTTTGATGGAAATGTCCCAGACTAGATCAAAGCCAAAGTCTAGACATGTTTGATATTGAATGTGAGAACTCAAGCTCAACGGCTCAAACTCAAAAAGAAAAATGAACTGAGTAAATTAGCCTCAGTAGCATAAATGAAAGAAGGACCATAGCCTTAGGCAGAAATGGCAGTGAGGGATGCAAATAAAAAGAGATGTTGTTGTTCTAGTTTGGTCAGCAGTTATTTTCATTTACCTCAGGCTAAGCACAAATGACAATGTCGATCATCTACACACATCACACCCACTTGCACAAATTGACAAAATGGGCATTATTGTCTGCTTTAACATGATTTTAGTTTAAATTGAGTGCAAGTATATTGATAAGTACTCTCAAATCAGGGTTGATCATATTATTTCCCGGTCACAAAAAGCCTTGGTCTTTCACCTTTCATCACAAAATGGTATCATCCAATGTCTTATTGTGGGCCAAGCATGAGGATCCTGCTCACGTCCCAGAGACTTCGACTTGGTTGTTTATGAATACTCCCTTTCACAGTAATGTCGACTCTCTCCAATCATACATACATAGTAATTTAATATATAATGCAATGCAATGCAAAAAAAAAAAAAAACGAGATTGTACAGATGTGAGATTTTATTGCAGTTGTGCTCCAATTTAATGGAGCTTCAGCAACATTTCAGATTTTTCTATCAAGCTGAATAGTATAATTGTCATCTCACCAAAACCAAAATGACTTGTTTCTCTGAATTAATAAAGAAAATTTAAATTGTAGTTGGGCTATAAATACAATTTGTTAATAATGTGTGATGTGTAATATATTTGTCTCCAGCATGGACAAGCACATTCCAGCTGCAGTGAATAAAATGGGCTCTGGACAGGTTCACTTGTAATGGAGGTGTTTGTGATTGGATAATGTAAATACTTTATTGTGCTTACAGAGTTGCATGTTTAAATGACAAATAGCAACCATGAGATTTTGTTTAGTCTTTAGGTTTATAAAGCAGAATAATAATATTAAAATCATTTGAGGCAAATTAATAAAAAAATAGACATGAGAAAGAGGACAGGTAATAAAAACTGAATTATTCAATAGTTAATTTTATCATCTAATGTAATTAATAAATAATTGATTTTAAAATGATTTTTTTTTGCACTGCATTGTTGTGACTATAAGCTGTTCCTGCTTCCAGTTTCCATTTACTTACAATGTGCTTAAATCAGGTTCCATATATGAGGCTGAATGTAAAGCCAGGATTATTCAGTAAGAATCATCAATCAGTCAATAACATTGGCGACACTGTCATGTGATGCTGTGGGGTGGAGCTTCATGAACCTTTATGATCTTAATATATCAGAGCACAGAAAGAATATTCTCATTCAGCTGAGACCATTCATCATGTTCACTGTTATATTAATGTGTCTGTGGCTCTCACTCGGTGAGTTAACATTTTTCTGTGACTTCAGAAATATTAAGTGTTGAATTAGTGATTAATTAGTCTGTGTGGTGTTAAAAACAGCAGAATGTGGGTCTGACTTATGTAGTTCTGGCTTGATTATGTAAAGGTTAAAAACATTATATTCTCCTTTCTATGCCAAGTGACTCCATGGCAGATTCAATAGAGCCACTTTTCACTCATGAAGTTGTTCATGAAGGTGGTGATGTTACTCTGTCCTGCAAATACAAAACAAGTAAGCTATCACCCACCCTGCAGTGGTACAGACAATATCCAAAATCTAAACCTGAGTTCCTTCTTTATGTTCTTCAAAGTGGAGCTCTAAGTTCCAACCGTCCCCCAAGAATGTCTGCTAAAGTTGAAGGAAATAACCGAGTGGATCTGCTCATCTCCTCTGCTGCTGTATCAGACTCTGCACTATACTACTGTGCTCTGCAGCCCACAGTGACAGGAAATCCAACTGCACTGTACAAAAACTTTCACACAGTTTTGTTTATGTTGTAGGCAGTTCTGCTGATGATTTTTGGTGTGAATTTTTGGCAGAAATCTCTCTTTCTCTCTGAAGATTTATAAAGGGATTATATTTTTGACACATGTTACATTATTAGGAGGCAGAATTCATTATTTGGTAACCATTATGCTGGTCAGGGTTGGGGTGATTATGGAGCCTGTACTGGTATCTCCTGTGCATAATGTGGGAATAAACCCTGAATGGGATGTCAGTCCTTCACAGAGCACCATGTACAAACCATTTCACACACTCATTCACACCTAGGGGCATTTTATCCCAGCAAATTTCCTACAGTCTTGTTTTTTTGGAGGTGGGAAGAAACTGAAGAACCCATGTGGGGTGAACATGTAAAACTGCACGTGTCACAGTGCTGCCAGTAAAACAAATAATCATCAAATTATCACATTTTTACAATTCTTTTGCTTAAAATGTTTCCTTGTGGTGTGCTGTTATGCCATTTGTTTTATAATAAAGAAATATTTGTACCTCCATGGTACAATTCCATATTCCTCAATAGCCAGTGCACTAAAGACAAGGCTTGGCTCAATCCTCATACCAGAATTCCACAATGACTGTGGACCCATGAGTCTCTGTGTTCTGACTGGAGTAATTACACTGTTGGATTGTCCTGAGGAAGGGCATGTCATTATCTGAGTGTATTAAATCCACAAATATAATACTGAAACTGTATATTGTGGGAATCAGTGACAGCACAAATTTCACAGCACTTCAACAGAATGAGATCATATCCAAAAGTAGGGAATGAGTTTTGTGTGGAAATGTGCAGGAAATAAGATTATATAAGAATTAGACCCCACATGATTCCTATGATAGATTGGTGACCTGCTCAGGTGCCATACAAGCAAGAACCGCGACTGGATGGATAAACCTCACACACTTTGTCACTTCCGTCAGGATGGAGTTTATCTTTGTAAATTACCACTGCAGTGTGTGCGATTTAAAGTATTATGTTGATTTACGGTATATGGTGTGTCCATTGTTTTTTTTTTTAATCTTAAAGTTTTACACAGGGAACCATTGACTAGCCTGCATTTCACATAGCATTATCCTGTTATCAGAGTATGAGGTAATATAAACGCTACAAACCAATTACTTGTATTTTCAACAAATGAATAGTGTGGAAGTTCGTAGGAGGGGTGGAGCACAGAAAGACGGCAGGCCAGAATAAAGTTCCATAACTCTTTTTATTTTGCTCTTTTCAGATGCAAAAACACTCTCTTCCATATATACATATATACACACACACACCCAAGTATCTGGTTCAGGAGAGAGCTCTCTTCCTCTGCTCTCTCTCTCTTTATCTAGGGCGCAGTCACTGGGAAGACACACAAACACAGGTTAATTGACATCAGGTGTAGTGATTCTGCCACTTACCTTCCCTGACTCCGCCCTCCTGTCACAGACCGGCGCTTGACCACGCCCCCGCTGCCACATACCCCCACTGCCTGACTCAGGCCGGGCAGCCTTCCGGCCTGCAGCCAACTCCCCCCCCCCCCCCGACGGGAGAGAAAGTCCGCCACAACCATCTGCGCCCCCGGCCTGTGGATCACCTTGAAGTTGAAGGGTTGGAGTGCCAGATACCAACGGGTGATCCACGCGTTGGCATCCTTCATGCGGTGGAGCCACTGGAGGGGCGTGTGGTCCGAACAGAGGGTGAAAGGGAGTCCCAGCAGGTAGTAGCGGAGGGCGAGGACCACCCACTTGATCGCGAGGCACTCCTTTTCAATCATGCTGTAGCACCCCTCGTGTACTGACAGCTTTCTGCTGATGTACCGGTACAGCACTGGACGGTCCTCCCCCTCCACCTCCTGGGACAACACTGCCCCCAGCCCTCTGTCTGACGCATCCGTCTGTAACATAAAAGGGAGAGAAAAGTCAGGGGAGTGTAACAGTGGCCCCCCGCACAGTGCAGCCTTTACCTTAGAGAAAGCCCACTGGCATTGCTCCGTCCACTGGACTGGATCTGGTGCCCCCTTTTTAGTGAGATCAGTCAGCGGGCTGGTGACGTCCGAATAATTAGGTATAAACCTACGATAGTAGCCAGCCAGCCCCAGGAACTGTCTCACCCCCTTTTTGGTCTTAGGCCTCGGGCAGGCCGCAATTGCTGCTGTCTTGTTAATTTGGGGACGCACCTGCCCATTGCCCAAGTGGAAGCCCAGATACCGTACTTCCACCTGCCCAATCGCACACTCCTTTGGGTTGGCTGTGAGACCCGCTCACCTCAGCAACCTAAGGATGGCCCTCAGGTGTTGTAAGTGCCGCTGCCATTCATTACTATAAATAATGATATTGTCGAGGTATGCTGCCGCATAGGTGGCGTGGGGGCAGAGGACCCTGTCCATCAGCCGCTGAAACATAGCGGGTGCCCCAAACAGCCCAAAAGGAAGTGTGACAAACTGGTGTAAGCCGAACGGTGTGGAAAAGGCCGTTTTTTTTCAGGATAATGGAGTCAAGGGGATCTGCCAATAACCCTTTGTCAAATCCAGCGTCGAGTAAAAACAAGCCGTGCCTAGCCGATCGAGCAACTCATCAATACGAGGCATTGGGTACGCGTTGAATTTAGACACCACGTTGACTTTTCTGTAGTCCACACAGAACCGGACCCACCCGTCGACCTTGGGAACCAAGACCACTGGGCTGCTCCAGTCACTGTGGGACTCCTCAACGATGCCCATCTCGAGCATGGCCTCGAGTTCTTCCCAAACCACTTTTTTCTTGTGTTCGGGTAGCCTGTAAGGGCGGCTACGCACTACCACCCCCGGGGGCGTCTCAATGTGGTGCTCTATGAGGTCGGTGCAGCTGGGCAGGGGCGAGAACATGTCCAAAAACTCGGTCTGCAACTGGGCAACCTCCGTGAGTTGGGTCGGGGAGAGGTGGTCTCCACAGGGGACCGGAGAGGTATGCGATGCCAATGCTCCCTTTTGAACCTCCGGCCCCAGCTCCGCCTTCTCCGGAAACACCGACACCGACACTACGGGGACCTCCTCGTTCCAGAGTTTGAGTAGATTGAGGTGGTAAATCTGTAGCGCCCCACCCCTGTCCGTTCGCCTCACCTCATAGTCGATGTCCCCGACTCGCCGTGTGACCTCAAAGGGTCCTTGCCACTTGGCGATCAATTTGGAGCTCGATGTGGGCAACAGTACGAGTACTTTATCTCCCGGTGTGAACTCCCTAAGGCGCGTACCCCTGTCGTACAGGTGAGTTTGCCGTTCTTGGGCCTGCCGCAAATTCTCCTGGGTTAGGTGTGTGAGTGTGTGGAGTTTTGCGCGCAGGTCAATAACGTATTGAATTTCATTTTTACTTGGTGAAGGTCCCTCCTCCCAATTTTCTCGCAACACATCTAAAATGCCATGCGGCTTAAGCCCATATAATAATTAAAATGGGGAGAACCCCGTGGAGGCTTGGGGGACCTCTCGCACTGCAAATAACAAGGGTTCGAGCCATTTATCCCAGTTACGTGCGTCCTCACTTACGATTTTTTAAATTATATTCTTGAGGGTGCGATTGAACCGTTCAACTAAACCGTTCATTTGTGGGTGATACACGCTGGTGCGGATCGGCTTAATACCTAATAACCCATACAGTTCGTTCAGTGTTCGTGACATAAACGAGGTGCCTTGATCAGTCAGAATCTCTTTCAGGATTCCAACTCGGGAGATGACGCGGAAGAGTGCCTCCACAATACTGCATGCTGAGATATTGCGGAGAGGCACTGCTTCTGGGTATCACGTTGCATAGTCCACCAGAACTAATATAAAGTGGTACCCTCATGTTGACCGATCTAATGGCCTGATGAGATCCATCCCAATTCTTTCGAACGGGGTCTCGATTAATGGTAGAGGGCTCAAAGGCGCTTTTGGAATGGCCGCTGGATTTACTAACTGGCATTCGCGGCATGCCGTACACCACCTACGGACATCGCCACGAATCCCCGGCCAATAGAATCGGGCCATTATTCGGGCTAGTGTCTTATCCTGCCCTAAGTGTCCAGCCATGGGATTAAAGTGAGCCACCTGGAATACCAATTCCCGGAGGCTTTTTGGAATCAAAACCTGTGTGATTTGCTCTTTCGTCTGAGTGTCCTGCGTCACTCGGTATAATCTATCTTTCATAATAGAAAAATAGGGGAAGGACGGGGTGGCGTTCGGCGGGAGCGTTTGACCATCGATTACTCTCACTTGGTCAAACGCATGCCGCAGAGTCTCGTCTCACGACTGCTCTAATGGGAAATCCACCAGGGATTCCCTGAGAGAGGGAGGAGCCTGTGGCTCCTCACTCTGTTGCGGAGATGATGTAGACGGCTCTGTGACAGCTGCTCCCACCAAGGCGACACCGGGACCTCCCCCTGCTGAACTATGGCAGGACCCACTCTTCACTAAATGACTCATCAACTCCCCAAATCCCGGCCAATCAGCCCCCAAAATTATCGAGTGGGTGAGGCGAGGATTAACCGCTGCCTTTACTATAGATTTTTCCCCTCGGAAAAAAATGTGGACCGACACCAAAGGGTAGCTGTGAACATCCCCGTGCACACACAACACCTTCACCCCCTGTGCTCCCCCCAATGCCTCGTCTTGCACCAGGCTTTGGTGAATTGAGGTCTGATTACAACCAGAATCCACCAACGCCTGATATCCCCTTGGATACCGGTATGCGATACGCTCCGGCCCGATCGAGGGCAGCTCCTGGCGCATCGGGGATCCGAACCACTGCGCCCACTTCCATTGCCGAACACTGCTGTTGGAGGTGGCCTGGCTCCCCGCAGCGCCAGTAAACTGGCCCGGGCTTCCTCTCTGCACCGGCGCCCTGGGGCTCACTCACCTGAGGGGGGGAAGAGACAGACACAGAAGGGAAAAATGGGAGGGCACCGCGGGTGCGATGGACCGGCTGGGATGGGGCCGGCCCCTGCCTCCGCGGTGGGGGAACAGGGCGAGGACGAGACACAGGAGAAGAGAGGGGGAGAGAGAGAGAGGAGAGGAGAGAAGAGGATGTCCGCTGTCCTGCCGTCGGAACAGCCGCCAAATGGTCCTCCGCCAACTCAATGGCCTGATCCAGCGACGCCGGGCGGTGGCACTGGACCCACTCCGTGGTTCCCTCTGGCAGGTGGCCGATGAGCTGCTCCAGCACCACCTGATCGAGGATTCCCTCGGCGTCGCGGTTGTTGGCCCTCAACCACCACCAGCAAGCGTCCCGGAGTTGCTGGCCAAACGCGAACGGCCGGCCGACTTCCTCCAGCCGCAGAGCGCGGAAGCGCTGTCGCTGTTGTTCGGGGGTGCGCCCCACCTGATGGAGGACGGCCCGGCAAAGGTCCTCATAGGCCAGCCGGCAGTCGGCGGGGAGCTGTAGCGCGGCCAGCTGCGCCTCGCCCATTAGCAGGGGTAGGAGGCGCACCACTCGCTGTTCCACTGGCCAGCCCGAGGCCTCTTCTGTGTGCTCGAAGAGCGTGAGGAAGGCCTCGGTGTCATCCTGCAGGCCCATCTTGGCTAGGGTGAGGGAAGAAGGGCCTGCGGCGGTGGAGATGGTGGACCCCGCCGACGCAAGGAGGTGCCGGAAGGCCCGTCGATCTTCCTGCTGCGCCAGCACCAGGGCCTCGAACCGGCGCTCTTGCTCCTTCCGGAGGGTGACTAGCGCCTGGTGCTGGCTCTGCTGGGCCATGGCGAGCACGTGGACCAGGTCTGCAAAGGGGGAGGACTCCATGGGGCTGTTCTTTTCCTGTGCTCTGTCCCGGGTTTCGGCACCACTGTGGAAGTTCGTAGGAGGGGGAGGAGCACAGAAAGATGGCAGGCCAGAATAAAGTTCCATAACTCTTTTTATTTTGCTCTTTTCAGATGCAAAAACACTCTCTTCCATACATACATATATACACACACACACCCAAGTATCTGGTTCAGGAGAGAGCTCTCTTCCTCTGCTCTCTCTCTCTTTATCTAGGGCACGGTCACTGGGAAGACACACAAACACAGGTTAATTGGCATCAGGTGTAGTGATTCTGCCACTTACCTTCCCTGACTCCGCCCTCCTGTCACAGACCGGCGCTTGACCACGCCCCCACTGCCACAAATAGATTTGACCTATTTATTGGTGCATTATTTGTTTCCTGCTCTTTTGCAGTGTTCAGTATGAAGCATGAAGGAAAGACTAAGAATCACTTCTTAAAAGTTTGAATGATCAAGTATCTCGGTAAATTTATCAAAAGGGAATTTTGTATTTTTAATCCCCAGATAGATCAGAAAGCATGTCGTGAATATTTAATTTTAGTTGTTAATGTTTACAACTGGATTCAACAACTCTTTCCTAATAGATTTTTATATACAGTACCAGTCAAAAGCTTGGACACACTGACTCATTCATAGTTTTTTTTTTCTGTATTTTGACTATTTTCCACATTGTACAACAATACTGAAGACATCAAAACTATGAAATAACACATGGCACATATTTGGAATTATGTGGTAAATAGTATTTAAAAAAAATATGCATCCCATTTTAGATTCTTCAAATTAGTCACTGTTTATCTTGATGATGCTTTGCACACTATTGGCATTATCTTAACCAGCTTCATGAGGTAGTCACCTAGAATGCTTTTCAATTAACAGGTGTGTCTTGACAAAAGTTAATTAGTGCAAATTCTTGCCTTCTTAATGCTTTTGAGATCAAACATCCATCCATTATCCATAACTGCTTATCCTGTGCAGGGTCACGGGCGAGCTGGAGCCTATCCCAGCTGACTATGGGCGAGAGGCGGAGTACATCCTGGGCAAGTCACCAGATCATCACAGGGCTGACACATAGAGACAAACAACCATTCACACTCACACCTACGGTCAATTTAGAGCTTCCAATTAGCCTAACCTGCATGTCTTTGGGGGAAACCGGAGAACCCAGAAGAAACCCATGCAGACATGGGGAGAACATGCAAACTCCACACAGAAACATGTTATCCTAATAGCAGTTTTCTAAAAATTAAGCCTTTTTTTTTTCAATCTTTGATGTGTAATATCTCAAGAATGGATAAACATTTTAATTCTGTCTGAAGTATGTTGTTCTGCATTCAATTCTGAATTCAATGAGAGCAATTACAAGCAATTTGGATTGAATTTAAATTTTTACCTGATATGCCTAATTAATGTGTAAAGGTTTTTCTCCTTGGTGAACACTAGATAGAGAAGTTAGTTATCTTATTGTGGGCAAAGTACTGAGAACCACACAACCCTGCTCACATCCTCCAGAGATGTTCAGTTCTTTGATGAAGAACACGACTTTTCACAATAAAACCTCTGTGACAGAGTATACCTGGTCTTCTATCATACACACTGCATATATATTATCCGAACCCCTGCTCTGGTTACTCTTAGTAGCTCAGTTAAGTTCAGAGACACCATTCTGATAAAACAACATAACTGTCCACGTGTGACTAAACTTTTATGAGAATAAATCCTCATCTAATTCCATTTCTTTGACAAAACACTTGCTGTGTCAGAAACAGTGAACTTGTCTGTCACTCTTTACTGTTCTTTCTCTTTTTCTGATGATACCTTGAGTACAGGAAAGTTTAGTTTTTATGCCTCCACCACCGTAAGGTGCAGGAGGCATTATGTTTTCAGGTTGTCCGTCTGTCCGTGCGTCCGTCTGTGCGTCCATCCCGAAACTTTGTGAACGCGATGTCTCAAAGGCTAATGAAAGGAATTTCACCAAACTTTCACCACTTGTGTGCTTTGGGACAAACATGAACTGATAAGATTTTGAGATCAAAAGGTCTAAGGTCAAGGTCACTGTGAGGTCAAATATCTGTCCAAAAACCTTGTGAACACAATATCTCCAAGGCAGATGAAAGGAATTTCACCAAACTTTCAGCATTTGTGCATTTGGGGACAAACATGAACTGATTAGATTTTGAGATCAAAAGGTCTAAGGTCAAGGTCACTGTGAGGTCAAATGTCTGTCCAAAAACCTTGTGAACACAATATCTCCAAGGCTAATACAAGTAATTTCACCAGGTCAAGATTACTGCAAGGTCAAATGTCCATCCCCAAATCACAACTTAATAAGGCGTGTAGTCTACCGGGCGGAGGCATCCCCATCGATGCCGTTGGCATCGAGTTCTATCTAGTTCATATTTAACTTTGTTTAATTTTGTGTGTTGTTAGGGCTGAGCACTAAGGGGTTTAATAAACCAAAATTAGAAAAAAAAATTTCCCGATTTTCAAATGTGTTTTTTTCCCCCAACATTGAAGGTTCTTTATTAAAAGGTGCCACTTTTTTTTCTTGTCAGTGGTCAGTGAGCCAACCTAAATACTGTTTTACTTAGCCTCAAAACAAAACCATATTTGTGCTATATTTTTGTACAAATTGGCTCACACTGTTCACACACTGTTCACACAGTAGTATCTCTCAGCTAGATCTAATTTAAAAAAAATACCTTATTTACTTAATATTTTAACTTTTGCTTTGACTGTAGATTTTCTTACTCAGTTTAAAATGATGTTATCCACTGTTATTCAAAGAAAATCATACAGGCATTACATACAGTATAATGAAATGCAGCTTAATCAACCCCAGTTTGACTCACAGCTGCACTGCACTCCAATTTCATTGTACATTCTGTTAAAATATTTGATGGCTACTGCTGTCAACTTAAAAAAAAAAAATCTTTATTTGGGAAAGATGTTGTTTTGAAAGATATTTCCCAGGCTGGGTGGCATGGTGGTGTAGTGGTTAGCGCTGTCGCCTCACAGCAAGAAGGTCCGGGTTTGAGCACCGTGGCCGGTGAGGGCCTTTCTGTGTGGAGTTTGCATGTTCTCCCCATGTCTGCGTGGGTTTCCTCCGGGTGCTCCAGTTTCCTCCACAGTCCAAAGACATGCAGGTTAGGTTAACAGGTGACTCTTAAGGCTACGTTCACACTGCAGGCTGAAGTGACTCAAATCAGATCTTTTCGCCCATATGTGACCTGTATCCGATCTTTTATTGACAATATGAACGACACAGATCCGATTTTTTCAAATCCGACCCAGGCCGTTTGGATATGTGGTGCTAATTCCGATTCCTATCCGCTCTTTTCATATGCGACTTCAGTCTGAACCGCCAGGTCGCATTCATCCGACTTACACGTCATCAACAAGCCACAAATGTCACTATTCTGCGCTGAAGTAGGCGGCGGGTCTCTCAAAAAAGTTACAACAACATGGCGCATAATCACGGGCGCAGATAGAGGGGGGGACGAGTCATATTTAAATTCACCTCGTTCGGTCCCCCCCACTTATAGGGAGGAAAAAACGTCTATGCTGTCTTTCTTTGCATAAGGCAAACCTCACGGAAAAATCAAAAGACTAATTACCATTCAGTTTATTGAGGTGCACGGCAGTGTATACATAGTTGCAACAACTCACATAAAACAAAACAAAGACTGATATTCGGTTGGTTGAGCTGCGCAGACTGCACAGGTTGTGAGCTCGAGCTTGGTTGCTATGGTTACTAACAACAAGTTTGACAGGCATATCGGGGTTGGAGTTGGTTTGCTGGCAGCTTTGTCCCCCCCCAGTTTTTTGTCCCCCCCAGTTCAAAAAACGTATCTGCGCCCATGCGCATGACATCAATGCGAGGGACGCTTCGGGCTGTGAAGGTTCTGAATCTTCTCAATGGAAGGACGCAGAGGTTAGGGAGCTGATTTCCATTTGGGGGGATGCAGCTATTCAAGCTAGATTGGATGGGTCATACCGCAACCGGGCGGTTTTACTTCCGTAAACACTGGCTATGCTCACTGCGTGTGACGTCGTCGTATCCTGCAGTGCACATGCGGAACACTTTTAGGTCGCTTTTCGTTCATACTGAGGATCACATACAAGTCGCATATATTTGTTAATGTGAACGACCTCACAAAAAAATCGGATTTCACAAAAAAGTCGGAATTGAGCATTAAGCCTTGCAGTGTGAACGTAGCGTAAATTGACCGTAGGTGTGAGTGTGAATGGTTGTCTGTGTCTATGTGTCAGCCCTGTGATGACCTGGTGACTTGTCCAGGGTGTACCCCGCCTTTCGCCCGTAGTCAGCTGGGATAGGCTCCAGCTTGCCTGCGACCCTGTAGAACAGGATAAAATGGCTAGAGATAATGAGATTTCCCAGGCTTACTGTGTTACATTCGGTAGAAAGCTTGACAGAAAGGTCCCCAGGGTGTGTGGTTGAGACCAATTCTGAACTTGAGTGATGTAGCTGAGGCTCTGTACAAGTTCAGGAGTTGCATAAAGTTATGTTCTGCAAATTACAACTTGCTGTAATCTCATCTCATTATCTCTAGCCGCTGTATCCTGCTCTACAGGGTCGCAGGCAAGCTGGAGCCTATCCCAGCTGACTATGGGTGAAAGGCCAAGTACACCCTGGACAAGTCACCAGGTCATCACAGGGCTGACATATAGACACAGACAACCATTCACACCTACGGTCAATTTAGAGTCACCAGTTAACCTAACCCTGCATGTCTTTGGGGGAAACCGGAGCAAACCCCCACAGACATGGAGAGAACATGCAAACTCCGCACAGAAAGGCCCTTGCTGGCCACGGGGCTCGAACCCATTCCTCCTTGCTGTGAGGCGACAGTGCTAACCACTACACCACGGTGCCACTGTGCCGCCACTTGCTGTAATGATTTGTGGAAGGAAAAAAAAAAAAAAAAAAAAAAAAAAAAAAAACTTATTTTTCCCAGCAACACTTTTTTTTTCAGGGTAAATTTGGACATAGTTGATTTAAAGAGGAAAAAAACAAACAGCAAAAAACCCAGGGTGTGTTAAAGTCTTTCACCTTTCTCCACAAGATGGCATCATCAGCTATCTTATAATGGGCCAAGTACTCAGACCCTGCTTACATCCCCGAGAGATTTTGCCTCCTCTTATTATGAATAGTACTTTTTACAAGAACATAGATTCTCTTTCATCATACATACATACATAGCACTTTTATATATAATGCAATGCCAGGCAGCACACTAGGCTACAGGGAGAAAATAAGAAGCACAAAATAAATTAAACATCCAGTTCAGTTCTCTCTCTCTCTCTCTTGCTCTCTTTAAAGCCTCATGGCTTGCTGGCATCTTTCATAGTATGACCAAGAGCAGCAACTGTTTTTTTCCTCAGTGAAATAACAGGCTTTGTTATGACAAAGTCAATAAATCAATCACATTATCTCTCGCCGCTTTATCCTGTTCTACAGGGTTGCAGGCAAGCTGGAGCCTATCCCTGCTGACTACGGGCGAAAGGCGGGGTACACCCTGGACAAGTCGCCAGGTCATCACAGGGCTGACACATAAACACAGACAACCATTCACACTCACGGTCAATTTAGAGTCACCAGTTAACCTAACCTGCATGCCTTTGGACTGTGGGGGAAACCAGAGCACCCGGAGGAAACCCCCACAGACATGGGGAGAACATGCAAACTCCGCACAGAAAGGCCCTCACCGGCCACAGGGCTCGAACCCAGACCTTCTTGCTGTGAGGTGACAGCACTAACCACTACACCACCGTGCCGCCCTCACATTATAATAGTGATTATAATTTGTTATCCTAAATTATTCATCATGATTTATTTACAGCAATTTCAGATCAGGCCAAAGCCCCTAATGCAGCAAAACCACATATAAAAACAAATATAACAGGAAATTTAAACATTTAATAATGCATTTATTAGATTATGTTTCAACAGAATCGAATGATTGATTTTTTTATAATTACAGTGCCTTGAAAAAGTATTCATACCCCTTGAACTTTTTCACATTTTTCCACCTTACAACCACGAACTTAAAAGTTTTTTATTGAGATTTTATGTGATAGACCAACACAGAGTAGCACATAATTGTGAAGTGAAACAAAAATGATAAATGGTCTTCAAAATTTTAAACAAATAAAAATCTGAAAAATGTGATGCGCATTAGTATTCAGCCCCCCTGCGTCAATACTTTGTAGAGCCACCTTTTGCTGCAATTACAGCTGCAAGTCTTTTGTGGTATGTCTCTACCAGCTTTGCACATCTAGACACTGAAATTTTTGCCCATTCATCTTTGCAAAATAGCTCAAGCTCAGCCAGATTGGATGGAGAGCATCTGTGAACAGCAATTTTCAATTCTTGCCACAGATGCTCAATGGGATTTAGGTCTGGACTTTGACTGGGCCATTCTAACACATGCATATTCTTTGATCTAAACCATTCCATTGTAGCTCTGGCTGTATGTTTAGGGTCATTGTCTTGCTGGAAGGTGAATCTCCTTCCCAGTCTCAAGTCTTTTGCAGCCTCCAACAGGTTTTCTTCCAGGATTGCCCTGTATTTAGCTCCATCCATCTTCCCATCAACTCTGACCAGCTTCCCTGTCCCT
Source organism: Neoarius graeffei (assembly GCF_027579695.1). Lineage (NCBI taxonomy): Eukaryota > Metazoa > Chordata > Actinopteri > Siluriformes > Ariidae > Neoarius > Neoarius graeffei. The sequence goes on from NC_083569.1 coordinate 30,879,485, forward strand.
GCTGAAGAAAAGCATCCCCATAGCATGATGCTGCCACCACCATGTTGCACAGTGAGGATGGTGTGTGCAGGGTGACGAGCAGTGTTAGTTTTCCGCCACACATAGAGCTTTGCATTTAGGCCCAAAAGTTCAACTTTGGTCTCATCTGACCAAAGCACCTCTTCCACATGTTTGCTGTGTCCCCTACATGGCTTCTGGCAAACTGCAAACAGGACTTCTTATGCCTGTCTTTGAACAATGGCTTTCTTCTTGCCACTCTTCCAAAAAGGCCAGATTTGTGGAGTGTACGACTTATATGTCCTGTGCACAGATTCTCCCACCTGAGCTGTGGATTTCTGCAGCTCCTCCAAAGTGATCATGGGCCTCTTGGCTGCTTCTCTGACCAGTGCTCTCCTTGCTCGCTCTGTCAGTTTAGGTGGACGACCATGTCTTGGTAGGTTTGCAGTTGTGCCATACTTTTTCCATTTTTGAATGATGGATTGAACAGTGCTTCTTGAGATGTTCAGAGCTTGGGATTTTTTTTATAACCTAACCCTGCTTTAAACTTCTCCAGAACTTTATCCCTGACCTGTCTGGTGAGTCTTTGGTCTTCATGATGCTTTTTGTTCTTCAGTGTTCTCTAACTAACCACTGAGGCCTTCACAGAACAAGTGTATTTCTGCTCAGAGTAAATTACACACAGTAGGACTCTATTAACTAATTAGATGACTTCTGAAGGCAATTGATTGCACTGGATTGTATTTAGAGGTATCAGAGCACAGGGGGCTGAATACTAATGCACACCACATTTTTTCAGGTTTTTATTTGTTTAAAATTTTGAAGACCATTTATCATTTTCGTTTCACTTCACAATTATGTGCTACTCTGTGTTGGTCTATCACATAAAATCTCAATAAAAAACTTTTAAGTTTGTGGTTGTAAGGTGGAAAAATGTGAAAAAAGTTCAAGGGATATGAATACTTTTTCAAGGCACTGTATATGAATTCTGCTGACAGTCGGAGTTGAAGACAGGTTCCCCATGTGAGGCTGAATGTAAAGCCAGGATGCTTCAGTAAGAATCAACAATCTGTCAGTAACAATGGTGACACTGTCATGTGGTGCTGTGGGCTGGAGCTTCATGAACCTTTATGATGTGAACATATCATAGTACAGAAAGAATACTTTCACTCAGCTGAGACCATTCATCATGTTCACTGTTATATTCATGTGTCTGTGGCTTTCACTCGGTGAGTTAACTTTGACTTTTTGTTATTGCAGAAATATTAAGTGTTGAATTAGCAATTCATTAATCTGTGTGGTGGGAAGAAAAATCAGAATGTGGGTCTGACTTATGTAGTTCTGGCTTGATGGTGGAAATGGAAAAAAACAACAACATTATGTTCTCTTCTCCATGACAGGTGACTCCATGGCAGATTCAATAAAGCCACTTTTCACTCAGTCAGTCATAGATGAAGGCAGTGATGTTACTCTGTCCTGCAGCTATGACTCAAGTGCTGCAGACAAATACCTGCACTGGTACAGACAATATTCAAAATCTAAACCCGAATTCCTTTTTTATATATCAGAAAGAGGATATAAAAGTGACTCAATCCCACCACGTCTCTCTGCTAAAGTTGATGAAAAGAAGAAAGAAGTGGATCTGCTCATCTCCTCTGCTGCTGTATCAGACTCTGCACTATACTACTGTGCTCTGCAGCCCACAGTGACAGGAAATCCAACTGCACTGTACAAAAACTTTCACACAGTTTTGTTCCACTGAAAGCAGTTCTGCCAATGATTCTGAGAAATCTACATGCACTTTTGGGGGATTCTCTCTTTCTCTCTCATGATTTATTTATTTATTTAAATTTTTTATTGTGTTGAGATCCATTTTTTTTATTTGTATACAATACAATTATACAAAACAATCACAATACAACTACACACACAAAAAAAAAACAGAATTCAAACACAACACTGAATTTAAAATTGAGTGAAAAACCAAAATTGACAGTGAGGAATAATGTGTATATGGGGATGTCCGTGTGTGTGTGTGTGTGAGTGTATATAAGGAGTAGTACTGACTTACTGTTGGACCGGGGAGATGGAGATTCTTATATTTCTCTTATTATTATCCTTGATAAAGATAATAATACTCATTTCCTTTGAAACACTCCTTCTCTGCGATCTCTCTCATGATTTATGAAGACTTAATATTCTTGGCACATTTTGGATTATTAGATATCAGTTCATTCATTCGTTCATTCATCCCATGATTCATTCCTGGGAAAACTGGGAGTGAGGGAGGAATATGATTAAAGCAGAAAACATGGAGGAAACCTCAACAAATATGGGGAGAAAATGCAAACCTCGACATCGACAGTAACCTGAGCTCAACATTGAACTGGGCAGCAATACTACCCACAGCTCAACTGTCCCTGAAAAGTGGAAATTGTACAATGGTTTGGCTTTTGTTTTTATCACAGCAATGAATAATATATGCGTGATAAGTTTTAAGAGTAACTTTCACTTTGAATTGGTTTTGAGTTTTTAGGCAGGAGTTCTAAACTGCTAATCTGCTTGAACATTACATTTCATTAGATGCTGAGATCATGATTACTCTGACGACTCGCAACACTGCTGCAAAGTACAGCTCAGGAGAACCCAAGTGGTCAATCTGTGTTCCTCTGCTGCTGTGATCATGGGGACAGTCTTTGGGGCACATCACAGAGGACCTCATCTGGGCCAGAAAAATCCCAGCAGTGTCTTAATTTCCTGCAAATACAGCAGAACAAACCTCACCTATCTTAGCCTTACTACATTCGGAAGAATCATAGAGAGCATCCTGTGCAGCTGTAACACTGTCGGTGATGAAAACTGTATTCTGTTGTAGTGTCTAACATCCTACAGCAGAGAGTGAAAACCACTCATAACATCATCAGGGTCTCTCATCTTCAGTGAGGATTCTTCATAGAAAATATTAATTTATAAAGCCATCCACTTTATGAATGTCCCCTTCCATCTTCCTAAAACAATAAGGGTCTTTAATCTCCTGGGGTATTACTTACTTACTTACTTACTTACTTACTTACTTACTTACTTACTTACTTACTTACTCATTTATTTGCTTACATACATACATACATACATACATACATACATACATACATACATACATACATACATACATATGGTACATACATAAAAATGGCTGAGCTCCTGTTAACCAGGAATGAACTTCTTTTTGCAAATGATTTTCTCCTACAGATTCGTGGTACAGCCTTGGGCGCAACATTTGTAACTGATTATGCAAATTTGTTTTGGGGATTTAATGAGAATAAATATGTCTATTCCAATCATCCTTTTACGAGTGACATGATATGATTAAAAAATTATATTGATGATTACCTCGCCTGGGACGGAGTCCACCAGGGGGCGAGTTATTGTTTTCGGTGGGGTTTGTTTGTTTTCTTAATGATGCTATGGGAAAATGGCTGGACCAATCTTCATGAAACTTTCAAGATAGATGGGCATTGGTCTCAAATAGAACCTCCAATGTTTTGGGGGTCATCCGGTCAAGGTCAAGGTTTTTGTGGCGACTGCTTCATATAGAGGCGGTAGCTGCGATGTCATCATGCTGGAAGAATGTAAGAGTGTAAGAATCATGGAGTATGGTGTCCTCTGATTGGCTGAGAGCAGTATGGTGTGTTCTGATTGGCTGAGAGCAGTTAGCAGTACAGTGTGCTCTGATTGGCTGAGAGCAGCAAAGAATCAGAATCAGAACCATGTTTACTGGCCAAGTATGTTCACACACAAGGTCAAAATCAAGGTCAAGGTCACCAAAAAGGTCAAAATCATTTTTTTCACAATATTGTCCTTCATTAGGGGCGGCACGGTGGTGTAGTGGTTAGCGCTGTCACCTCACAGCAAGAAGGTCCGGGTTCGAGCCCCGTGGCTGGCAAGGGCCTTTCTGTGTGGAGTTTGCATGTTCTCCCCGTGTCCGCATGGGTTTCCTCTGGGTGCTCCGGTTTCCCCCACAGTCCAAAGACATGCAGGTTAGGTTAACTGGTGACTCTAAATTGACCGTAGGTGTGAATGTGAGTGTGAATGGTTGTCTGTGTCTATGTGTCAGCCCTGCGATGACCTGGTGACTTGTCCAGGGTGTACCCCGCCTTTCGCCCGTAGTCAGCTGGGATAGGCTCCAGCTTGCCTGCGACCCTGTAGAAGGATAAAGCAGCTAGAGATAATGAGATGAGATATTGTCCTTCATATTCATCATAAGTGCTCCTGGGCGAGGTTTGATTTGCCTGGCAACACTTGTTTATTCTTGATTTGGAGTGGGACAGAATTACAACTACAAAACATCAGTACAGGAATAATTTAGTGGACACTAACAAATTTAGCCTTATGACAAATCTTTTATAACTTTCTTGACATTTATTCATGAATAATTCTAATTTGTTGATAACCACTGATAAAGCAGTTTTTACACACATCTAGTTTTCATCCAAAATCAAGCAAAAAAAAGGGTTACCGTTTCACCAATTCTTATGCATCAGATGAATTTATTGTAGAGATGAGGACTTTCTATTCAAATACAAAAAGTTATAAAATGTTGGTTCCCACTTTTTTCTTGCATTACTTGCTCCTGTGGCATTTAGTTTTCTGATTTCATTTTAAATTATTATTATTATTATTATTATTATTATTATTATTATTATTATTACATGTAATAAGGGCTGTATAACTGTAATGTTGTTTATATTGGTTGTGTGGTGCAGTCATTATAAATAAACCCCCCTGGTGTCACTATACCCCCTGGTGTCACTACAGTATACCCCCTGGTGACACTATACCCCCTGGTGACACATATTCTGATCAACAGTGTCAGCTACAGAAAGGGTGGAGCTCCACAAGCTGCTACAGTAAACTGCACTTATTCACCTTCATCTTTCAGCAACTTATCATCTCCATCATGCTGCTCTTTCAACTCTTTCTACTCATGCTTCTTCTGGGTACACTCATCTTAATTTTAGTCATAATATGTTTTCATATTTCATTCATTCATTCATTTCATTTCATTTCATTTCATTTCATTTCATTTCATTTCTTTTCTCTTTTTTCCCCAGGGAGCACATTACTGCAAATGACTGAGCAGCGTATATCAGAAAAGCATGTCTTGGAAGGAAATGATGTCGTTCTGTCTTGCAATTTAAAGACAACTGCAGGTGATTATATACACTGGTATCGCCAGTATCCCAAATCCAGACCAGAGTTTCGTGTCTCTGTCTATTCATCTGGACAGCAATCTGCAAACGCTGATAAAAAGCCTGAGGATCTGCAGATTTCCTCTGCTGCAGTATCAGACTCTGCAGTGTACTACTGCGCTCTGAGCCCCACAGCGACAGGAAACTTGCTAACATTGTACAAAAACCTCATGCACAGCAAAGAAAGTGTTCACATAGTGCTGTAGACTCAAACACTGCATTTCTGTATTGGCAGAAATAATAATGCAATGGAAAACATATTCACATTTTAATGTGTCTCCCATACACGTGGCTATGTATCTTGAAGGCATAAAATAATATGAATTAAAAAAAGATAATTTTCATGGCTGTTTATTTTATTTTGAAACAGTGCTTTGTGATTGTCTGCTGTTTAAAACACTATAAAAACAAGCAATACTCGTCTCTTCTGAAGTGTAATACACACTCACTAACTCTTACACACATCCATTCATTCAGTGATTATTCAGTGATTATTCTGTTCAGAAAAATCAGGAAGGGAGATCCAAGCCCAGGCAGGGTCTCTAATCCTCACGATACCTCAATATTATCATAGTGAGAGATCTCAGTCGTAATTTTTTTTGACAACTCAGAAGGTGTGGTTCTTATTTCATTCCCCGTGATTCTGTTCCGACACACCCAGACCCCACCACCACCGATTTCAAAAACTCATCAGATCTACACGTATCACAAAATTTATGCCAAAAGGTGACATGTTTGAATCCCTGTTTGCACCTCTGGAGCTGCTGCACATGAGATTTCCTCATCTTCATTTTCACTCTCAGAAAAAAAAGCCTTTTTAATGAGGAAAAAAACAAAACATCAATAATTTTCAGCATCTTGTGGCCATTTTTGTTTAACTAGATGCTATTTTTGTGCAACTGGCCAGCTGAGCTAGCAGCAAGCTAGTATTAATATGTTCACTGAGAAATTACCCAAAGAACATACAAATAGATGATCCAGTACTATATTTGGGTCCATTAAAAAAAAAAAAAAAGATTTATACATTTCAATTGTAAGACAAATTTCCATCAAACTGAAATGAATAATCCTAAAATAATTTGCATATTAAGATTTATACAATTGAAATTTTTGAGATACCAGAGTTTATTAAATTTATTCATATAAATCTTCATGCACTATTAAAAAAACTTTTAAATGTATGTGATGTGTTCTCAAATCTAAACAAATTAAAATATTTAATGTTTAATACCATACATATGCAATGTATAGGTAAGAAATTGAGGTTTTTTTTTTTTAACTGAACAATTCAGTATGCCTTAATATGGCTTATATAATGACATGACATAATTATTACACTAAATTAATGCTGCGTTTATTCAACTGACATAAATATGACAATTACTAAATTACCATATTCACTATAAAGTACATAAATTGCTAAATTCACAATCTTAGCTCTCATTTAAAAAGTTACTATAAATCATTTAAAATAGTGCATCAGAATGCAAACAATTAGCACAAAGGTTAAAAAAAATATCAGATAAACTGCATATTTTCCAAAAATGATTTGAACCCATGCACAGTGGTTAACGGTAAGCAGAAACTGTTCCTAGAGTCACTGAAAGCTCTGCCAAATGTTCTCATTGTTCACCTTCAGTGTGCATTGTGGGAAAATTAACCATGGCTTTACTATGAAAACTAACTATGGTTTTACCATGGTTTATAGTTATTCATGGTTTTCATGGTTTTTTTGGGTAACCATGAAAACCATGGTTCATGACTATGGTTTAACCATGATTTACCCATGGTTTCACTATGGTATAATCTTTGCCATAAACCATGTTGTTGTTTTTTTTTCAACCAAACCATGCTTTTTAAACCATGGTTTTCTTATTCAAGTTTCAAAAGTAGGCTACAATAATCTCATCTCATTATCTCTAGCCGCTTTATCCTTCAACAGGGTCACAGGCAAGCTGGAGCCTATCCCAGCTGACTACGGGCAAAAGGCGGGGTACACCCTGGACAAGTCGCCAGGTCATCACAGGGCTGACACATAGACACAGACAACCATTCACATTCACACCTACGGTCAATTTAGAGTCACCAGTTAACCTAACCTGCATGTCTTTGGACTGTGGGGGAAACTGGAGCACCCAGAGGAAACCCACACGGACACAACATGCAAACTCCGCACAGAAAGGCCCTCGCCGGCCACGGGGCTCGAACCCGGACCTTCTTGCTGTGAGGCGACAGCGCTAACCACTACACCACCGTTAGGCTACAATAATTCACACAGCAAACAACAAGATAACCTAGTGTTGAGTTCGTGCAATATTAGCCCAGTGGTTGGGTTAAAGTTGAGTTATTTTTGACCCAGTATTTTTAGAGTGTATTATTATTGTTGTTGTTGTTTAGGATGTACTATATGCATTTTACCTCAATGTTCACTTAAATTTTTAGGTTCTAAGTAAATGTTAATGTATCTGGGCTGTTAATCGAGATCCTTCTCTACAGCATTGACTGTTGGACGAAAGCATGGTAATACTACAGTTAGTGCATCCTTTTAAAAACCATACTATCCCTTTTTAAACTAATTTCATAGTTACTATGACCTATTACACATACAACTATGATGCTACCACATCTACTGCAGTACTATGGATAAACCACAGTAATGCTATGGTTGGTTCATAGTACTTAGAATCACCATGAAATACCATAGTAGAACCATGGTTACTATCGTGGATGAACCATAGTAATACTATGGTTGGTTCATAGTACTTAGAATAACCATGAGATACCATGGTAGAATCATGGTTCCTACATAAAAACCATAGTATAACCATGGTTACTACATAAAAACCATGGTAGATTTTTGTAAGGGTAGGGAGAGGCTGATAGGAGTGGGAGAGAGGGAAGCAGGAAAGATGAAGAAGAAACCTGGGAAGGAGGATGGATGTACATAAGGAGAGAGGCAGGCTCTTAGGGCTCATCCTGCTTTCATTCACCCATCCCTCTCAGCTTCTCTCCTCCCTGCTATCCATCCCTCTCTGATCGCTCATGGGGAGACACATCTTATCTCATCTCATTATCTCTAGCCGCTTTATCCTGTTCTACAGGGTCGCAGGCAAGCTGGAGCCGATCCCAGCTGACTACGGGCGAAAGGCGGGGTACACCCTGGACAAGTCGCCAGGTCATCACAGGGCTGACACATAGACACAGACGACCATTCACACTCACATTCACACCTACGGTCAATTTAGAGTCACCAGTTAACCGAACCTGCATGTCTTTGGACTGTGGGGGAAACCGGAGCACCCGGAGGAAACCCACGCGGACACGGGGAGAACATGCAAACTCCACACAGAAAGGCCCTCGCCGGCCACAGGGCTCGAACCCGGACCTTCTTGCTGTGAGGCGACAGCGCTAACGGAGAGACACATAAATCATAAAATTTGAGTGCTCAAATGCTGTTTCTCCAACATATGCAAAATATTTTAACAATGCTTTAAAGTAATCAAGTAAAACTTGAACTCAAACTGATACACTGGATTTATCTTTTATCGCTTAATGGTCTTCTTGATGCCATTTTCCCCCTCAAATGAGATTTTGAACCCAGTCAACATTTAAAATAACAACAGTTTTTAACAACAGAGGGAAAGAGGAACAAATGACAAGTACACAGTGATGAATATCCTTAAGATAAGGCACATTTTACTGGAAATAGCTTATTCTGTGACTGTCTCAGCAATTTTTGACCAAAACATTTGTTTTTTTGAAACAACTTGGGTTTCAGTTTTTTGCAAGTTGGGGGGCAGCTTATTCCCATCTAGGTTCATCAGTATCTTCTAAAACACCTCAAATGTGCCTTTCAGCTCTGGGGATAACTCAAGTTGAGTGCATAGATTATTCCAAATAACATCACAAGTCCAAAGGTGATGCATCGTAGATCAGTTAGAACCTTGATTCCCTCAATGACAACCTCAACATCTGCAGGCTTGTGAAAGGTTTCTGCATTCTCCTGTTTAACAACATAGATCCCCATGGCTGTCTGTACGATTGCTCTCTGGGCCTCTTCATGGTTAACATCCTGTGAGCAAGAGCTTTTAGGTATTTGAGCTCTGCTACACGACAACGATAAAACAAGACAGCAGAAAGTGCAAGGTAATAGGAAATGCACTGTTATCAGGTACAACCGCAAATCAGAAAAATTTGAGATAATGTGCAAAATGAAAATAAAAGAAAGCAGGGATTTCCAAATTTACTTTCACTTGTATTTCATTGCAGACAGTATGAACAAAAGATATTTCATGTTTTGTTTGTGTTTCTGGTCTTCTTCATTTCATTTGTTAATATACATCCATTCCTCCATTTCAGGCCTGTAACACTGTAATGCTTCTCTGATTGTGGTGGACGCTGAAGCACTGGGACAGGTGGGGTTTTGCTTTGGCAGACCTTTTTTAATGAAAGCAATTATCGCTTTTCACACAATTCTACACACACACACACACACACACACACTCGGGCTGAAGCCCGGCTGCCTCCCTCCTCTCAGCTCTTTCCCCCTTGTCAGCTCGGCCATCACTGGAAACACTCATGTACGCATGCACGTATGCGCGCGCACACACACACACACCATTAGTTAACCACAGGTGTGATCATTTTGCCACTCACCTTCCCTGGCCTCACTCTCCATTCAGAAACTGGCACTCAACCACACCGTTGCTTCCACAAACACATTCTAAAAAAATGTTGAAATAATGAGGTAAAACAATGAAATAATGGTGTGATTTGAAACAGGTGATGTCAACAGGTGATTATAATAATGATTTGGTACAAAATCCATATCCAGCAAAGGCCTAGTCTTTGAGTAACAAAGATGGGCCAAAGATCTGTCAAACGATTTGTCAATAAATGCATGAGAAAATTATTGAAATGTTTCAAAATAATGTTTCTCAAAGAATGATATGAAGGGATTAGGATATTTCACTCTCTGATTCAAAGAATCGGATTCTTGAATCTTAAATGATTCAAGCAACCTGGAGGAATTTTGGTGCATAAATGGCAAGGGTGCAAACCAAAGCGGAACACCTGTGATCTCTGATCTGTCAGACGGCACTGCATCAAGAACCATCATTCATCTACAGCTGATATACTGTAACCACATGGGTTCAGCAAACCTCTGTCAAGCGCCCCTCACACATACACACACAGTGTTGGATCGCTCAGTTCTTTCTTTGATTACTGGCTTCCCTGCAAGAATATAAGAGACAGACATAAATAAATTGCCAGTTGTCAAACACAGCTGGAACTTGTTACGTGTTACCTGGCAGTTCTACCTGATTCCTTCCCACCCAGAGCCAACACACAATGACGTCCCCACTACCACAGAGCACCATAAAAAAGACTAAAACTGTAAATGAATAAGACCAGATAATGGCCAGCGTATCCATAGAGGAACTATGATGATGATAATATACACGGGCGATTGCTCTAAGACAACGAGGGAGGCTCAGCCTCCTCTAAAAATGACGAACATCGTGTAGGATGAATTGCGCTAGGCTTATGTTTTAGCCGACCTTATAACATTGCTATTTCAGATCCAGAATCATAGAAATATATGTGCTCAACCCAACTACAGTGCGAAATCATTCCGTTATAACTTTCCCCAGTTCGCCTAATGTGTGCGTGAGTTTTTCTCCCTCGTGACAGCGCGATGCAGCCCAGCCTCAGTGGACTTCAATGGCATTTAGGAGCTATGCGCTTTTCAATCTCAAAATGCAAGACGATTATTGGACAAATACTGAGAAAACGCCCGCCCACGGAGCCCCACGGACTCCCAGCCTCAGTGGACTTCAATGGCATTTGGGAGCTATGCGCTTTTCAATATCAAAATGCAAGACGATTATTGGACAAATACTGTGAAAACGCCCGCCCCACGGACTCCCAGCCTCACAGTGGGAGGGACATGGCAAAGCTTTCCGCGAGGAGACTGGTGATTGGTGAAAGCGGCTGGATATTTTCTTTGATTGACAGCTCGTTTCAAATATAGACAGGCAGCGGTGAATCTCAGTTCAGTCCCATGCGGATTCGCAAGTGGTGTAGTGTATTGTAAGAGATCAGCTTACATTTCAATTTCATTCATTACATACGGTTTCTACCAGCTTTTTTAGTTTGTATATATTTTCATTGTAAATAAAGTGTAAATATAGTGTTGTCAAGTTTGCTATCTTAGTTCCACAAATTTCGTTTATTTGAGTGACTGAACTTGAACTTGAGGGGGCTAGTCAGCTAGCAAGAAAGCTGCGCACGGATGCCAAGCATTGTTGATTTAATTTTGGCGAAGCCATTTGCCAGTCTTCCTTTCGAGGAAAAAATTAAAATTAAAGAGCAGGGTAGACCAATGCCTCAAATTGACTTGGTGAAAAAGGTAGGGAATAATACTCGTTCCTTTCAGCTCTCCTGGTACGAGAAAGTGAATTGGCTAACAGCAAGTTCAGTGACAAGGAAAATGTATTGTTGGCCATGACTCTTGATTAAACCCGGATCCATGATTTGGTCAAACGTGGGCTTTGATGACCTGCACAATTTCACAAGGGCATATAAAAGACATGAGATCAGCAATGAGCATGTACTCAAAGTCGACTCAGCAACCTTGCTCTACTTGCAATTGAGAGGAAGTTAGTGAAGTCTCTAGAGAAGACTCCCACCTGGTATGACAGGGCAACCGAACATTTTCTAGAAAAAGAAAGGAGGGCAGAAATTTCTTTTAAACAATACTGATATGGTGGTGACCCACATCAACAACAGTAAATAGGCTACTTTAGTAATATGTCATGGATGGACCAAAAATATAGACTCTATTTAAAATGTTTATGCTGAGTATATTATATTGGAATATATATTTTTCTGGATATGAATTAAACACAGCTACAATTTGGAAAACATTTTTAAACAAAAACACAGCGGAGAACATTTCACACTACAGACCTGGATTAAAAGTGAAGGGTTATCAAAATTGTCAATAAAACATTTCTCAGTCTCATCTCATTATCTCTAGCCGCTTTATCCTTCTACAGGGTCGCAGGCAAGCTGGAGCCTATCCCAGCTGACTATGGGCGAAAGGCGGGGTACACCCTGGACAAGTCGCCAGGTCATCACAGGGCTGACACATAGACACAGACAACCATTCACACTCACATTCACACCTACGGTCAATTTAGAGTCACCAGTTAACCTAACCTGCATGTCTTTGGACTGTGGGGGAAACCGGAGCACCCGGAAGAAACCCACGCGGACACGGGGAGAACATGCAAACTCCGCACAGAAAGGCCCTCGCCGGCCCCGGGGCTCGAACCCAGGACCTTCTTGCTGTGAGGCGACAGCGCTAACCACTACAACACCATGCCGCCCATTTCTCAGTCAAAATAAATAAAATATAGGGAAAATGTAATTGAATGAAATGTGTGGCACCCAGCTCTATGTTTGGCTCCCCAAGGTCAGTGCTTGTGCCTATTCCAGAACACTCTGCTGTTACTGCTGAGGTTCCTGACAAAGAGCTGCTTTCAATAATGATCAATTTTTAAACAACATGCCACAATTTTAAAATATAAAATTTTAAAATATACCCCCCAACACCACCATCATGTATATTGGACAGTAGGCTAATGGGCCAAAAGAACCTGTTATTTCACAGTTTGTGACCCTGCCAACAATCAGCCAGATCAGACGCAAGAGTATGGGCAAAATTGATGTGTTTTTTCTTTTAAAATCTGGAAATATTGTAACCGACCAGCCTCCCCTGTTTGAAAGACTACCAGCCACCACTGATAATATATCATCAGGAACTTTCACTCATTGATTCAAACTGCTACCACAGTCACACTGCACAAAGCTGGATTCATCTGTGCAGGAACTGATTACTCGACCTGGGCAGGAAGGCTCATCCAAAGCCAGCTGATTGACAGTTTGGCCACTCAAGCAAATGGAAAAGCAACAGAGGAAAAAAAAGAAAAAAAAAGCAATCAGGAAAAGCAAAAGGGAATGGCAAAAGCAATAAAGTAAAAATATATTTTCTTATTGCTTTATTTTTATTTCTGCATTTATTTTCTTATTCTTTTATTTTTGTTTTTATTCTTTTTTTTCAGATTTATTCTTTTTTATGGCACTTCTGTGACTCCATACACATCTCTGACACAACGCCAAAGCTGTTATTTTTTCAAAATTCTGTTGACAAGTTTAGTGAATTTATTGAATGTTTGAGGTTAAATTCTTACCAGTTCTTACATGCAGGACCTTTAAGTTCCTTGAGCACCCAATTGGATATTCGAGGCACTTTTAGTTTTCACTGTGTACAGTCAGATTCTTTTCTTTGCATATCCCAGCATGTTAAGAAGTCAGGGTCAGAGCACTGGATCAGCCATGATTAGCACCTCTGGAACAGAAAGGGTTAAGCTTAGCAGAGCTGAAGTTGAATCTCTAACCTTCTGATCAGTAACCCAGAGCCTTAATCAATGAGCCACAACTTCTCTCTAACACGCCCTTGACATATGCATTCAGAAATTTGTAATTACATTTAAGGACAATAAGCATGTAATTACATTTAAGTCCAATGCTTACTACATAGGGTACACTAAAAAAAAAACCCATTGGATTTACTTAACCGAGTTATGGCAACCGGTCCCACGAAACTGTGTTAATTTAGATGTATTGAATACAGTTATGTTGAGTTTTTCAACACATAACTGTATTCAATACATCTAAATTAACACAGTTTCGTTAGACCGGTTGCCATAACTCGGTTAAGTAAATCCAATGTTTTATTTTTTTGAGTGTGCAACATAATGTCATTGTGTCATTGTAATTTAAATTAATGTGAATATGTGGTTGAATTAAGTGACCACAGCAATGCACATAGGATACGACAGACACAATCTGCTTGCAACTAGGGAAGAGGTCCTTATACCAGCGACCTGCATAATATTGAGTAAAATTCAGTAAATTTAACACCACATCATAAACTGTATCATGAGAATTCAGTGTTTCATTTAACCGATTAACTTAAACAATGGATTTTAACACATATGATGCCAGAACTGACATGCCTACACCGAAGTAAAAGTAGGTGGAGCTCGATGTAGTGAGATGCAGTTTAGAAAGTTTCACAGAGTTACTGCCATTTATATCGACTGCAAGAGAGACACAGCAATCATGTTACTCTTCTTTGCTTTCATCATTAAAAACATTGGTAAGTCATTTATATTACACACAAACTTTGGTGTATGCTAGAGATTTGTATTGATACCTAAACATCATGTTTCAGTTGGTATAAAAATATCCTTAGAAATGAAAACAGAAATGTTTATGTTGTTGCAATGTCTTTACTGCAGGTGCTGTTGACAGCAGCATCACACCAGACCAAACCATTATATCTTCAGCTGAGGGCAGCAAAACCACACTGACCTGCACATATGATGACTCGGCTGACTATCTCCACTGGTATCGACAAAAGCCTCAATCAGGACCAGAGTGCCATACGGAGCATCCTGGTGTAATATCCATCTCGTCTCTTTTGCATATTTTTGTTGATGGTCCAAGTTTCACTACCATACAATAGCACAGATTCTACTGTCACGAGAAAAAGATGTTCTTTTAGATTTCTTTTCAAGTTTGAGGTCCATACCTGGAACATCTTATGGCATGCTGACCATGCTAAAGCCTTTCTTATCTCGAAGTCCTTGCTTGAGCTGTGCATCCAGCCTCCAAGGTATTTGAAGTTGTTGACTACCTTGATCTTCATTCCATTTCTGGCGTATATCCTTTCTTCGCCCTGGTTGAATTGCATGATTTCTGTCTTTTTTGCATTAAGTTGTAGGCCAACCTTGGCACATTCTACCTCTACATGTCTCAGCATCTCACTGGCTTGTTCAGTTTCTTCAACAATAAGCGCTATGCCATTGCAAAGTCGGTGTCTGTGATGACTGATGGATGATGTCGGCGACTTCGCCTTCTGTCCAGTTTGAATCCCAGCTGTTCTTCCCTGCCGTCTATTGCCTGCCCCATACAGTAGCCCAGTACTATTGCAAACAGATAGTGTGCCAATGTATTTCCTTGTAGGACACCCGATACTATTTCAAAGAAATCGGTGTAGCCGTCAGGTGGGGAACTCAATTAATGGATAATTTTTCAAATAATCAGAAAAATCCTTCTTTACTAGCATGTAAGGATCTATCCCATTGCAAAGAGCAACTTTTTGAAAGTATTTTGACTGTACACTGGGCTCTAAACTGCAAAAATAGTTAGATACGGTTTCACTAGCTCTTCAGATAATGGCAGCCAAAATGGTTTGTCTGACCAGAAGTAAACTCACAAGCAAAAGTCATGTGAGTGAATACAATCTGTATTCTATTATAGGTTAACCACTCACAAAGAATGACCAAAAAACCTTTAACTCCGTGGATTGTCAGTGAAGAAAATGGCAAGATTATGGTCATATGCTGTGACTCTATGGCAGGCTTTGGAGAGAGCTGTTCTCACATAGCATTGTTGTTGTGGGCTATCGAAGCTGGAGTGAAACAAAGGGATTCACTAGTTATACCTAAAAAGGCATACTGGGTTCTTCCAACTACTGTGAAAAAAATCTCCTACGCCTAGATCAGTGATATTTCCTTTTTAAAGAAATGCCCGGGTCAAGTTCCTAAGCCACAATCAGAAGTTAGAGACAAAGTTCCAGGGAGATGGTAATATATTTTATCTTTTTCTCTATTTGAATGATTGGAACAACCAAAAACAGCACAAAAATGAACCATATTTAAGACAGCTCAAACCTTGCTTAGAGAAAAGACGGTGTCTGGTTATCCCCCAGGAAAAATTATCATGTGATGTATGACATCACACACAAGGGGTCTAGGAGAGAGGTAGGCCGGTTTAGCACTCGCACTCTTACTACAAAGCCACACTGTTGTAACGTGCAGAAATTGGCTTGGCATTGTGTTGTTGGAATAAGCAGATACATCCCTGAAAAAGGCATCGTCTGGATGGCAGTATATGTTTTTCCAAAACCTGTATGTACCCTTCAGCATTAATGGTGCCTTCACAGATGTGCAAGTTGCACATGCCATGCAAACTAACACACCCCATACCATCACAGATGCTGGCTTTTTAACTCTGTGCTGCATGGTAACAATCTGGATGGTCCTTTTCCTTTTTCACCTGGAGAAAACAACATCCATGATCTCCAACAACAATTCAAAAATGTGGACTCCTCAGACCACAGCACACTTTTCCACCTTGTGTCAGTCCATCTCAAGTGAGCTCAGGCCCAGAGAATTCAGCACCGTTTCTGAATGTTATTGAAATACGGGTTTTGCTTTGAAGGCTAGATGCAGCGATCAACTCTGTTTAACAAGAACAGTTTTCCGAAGTGTTCCCGGTCCCATGTAGTAATATCCTTTACACACTTCAACCACAATAGGTGAAAATTGTGCCATTTTCTTCAGTAAAGATAATCACAAGGAGGCAATATCATAATTTAAATCAAAACCATTAATACATATGACTTCTTTTTATTTATTTTATTGAAAGACATATATTATAGGGGGTGGCATGGTGGTGCAGTGGTTAGTGCTGCCACTTCACAGCAAGAAGGTTATGTGTTTGAACCTTTCTGTTTGGAGTTTGCACGTTTTCTCCATGCCTGCATGGGTTTCCTCTGGGTGCTCCAGTTTCTTCCCACAGTCCAAAGACATGCAGATTAGGTCAACTGGTTATTCTCACTTGCCCATAGGTGTGAATATGAGTGGAAATAGCTGTCTGTCTCTCTGTGTTAGCCCCATGATAGATTCGTAACCTGTCTAAGGTATACCCTGTCTCCCGTCAGCCACCAATGTCAGCTGGTATTGGCTCCAGCTCACCAGAGACCCACAATGGATAAGCAGTTTAGAAAATAAATAAATTAAAATATTATAGTCGCTCATATTAGTCTATAACTTTTCAACAATATTATCCCAAAATTCAGCAAAACATGTAAATTAGCAGAATTAACAGACATCACCTATATTATCCCCATTTAATATTTGTTTTAATGAATGTATTGTTACTCCAGCTTTGTAATCCTGCTGCAGTATCAGACTCTGCACTGTCGTCCTGCACCCTGGAGCTCACAGTGACACAAAACTCAAACAGACGGCCTTCTCCAAACTCAGTCAGATTAGGCTGAAGTCAGATTTAATTTAAACTTTATTTATTGATATTAATGAGACAATAAGAAGTGCATACAGTGTTTGACAGCAGCACTTCCTGGGTGTGCACTTCTTACAGATGTGTTCCCTCATGTGGAAAGTTCAGCACATACAGCACTATTATACAGAGTCCTCACAGAGCTGTGTTCAGAAATGGCTCAACCATACAATTTACTGTACACAGTGAGATACATCCCACTGATTCTCACTGTCGCTACAGGTAATTAACCTTCATCAGCTCATCATTACATTAATTAGTACAATCGTTAATTATTACATTTTTAACTATTAATTCATTGTTTTAATTAATGCCCATGTTTGTATTCATCTAGTAATTTCTTAATTTCTTAAGTCTGTATTTGGTTGAAAAAAAATCAGTGATTTATTTTTTCATATTCTTTTTTACAACAGGCAGTTTTGCAGACAAAATTTGGCCGACAGATGAAGCTATCAACATTGTCAGGAAAGAAACAGACACTGTTACTCTGAAATGTTCGTACGAGTCAAGCAGTGAGAGCATTTATCTTTACTGGTACAAACAATATCCGAACAGCGCACCACAATATTTACTGTATAAAGGTGCGAGGTCATATAGTTCTGGGAGCACTCCTGATGATCGCCGATTAGAGTCAAAAACAACCAGAGACTCCACTGAACTTACTATCAGCGGTCTAAAGCTCTCAGATTCTGCGCTCTATCACTGTGCTCTTAGAGATGCAGCACAGTAATACAGAGTCAATGAAAGGCTTTACAAAAACATACAAATGGTATATATGAAGCTTCTAAAACCACAGATTAAAGATACTCCCTTTACCAACTTGCCAGTTAACCACAGAGACAAAAAAACATTTGTGGTAGCACATGCACCTGGAGGAAATAGAACAGAATAATAATGAGGGATTAACACAACAACTCCACATTAATCACAGTGAATTCACAAACATACATGTTTCATTCTCCAAAATATTTTAATGACACTTCCAGATTCATTGTGTCAGGTTTTGCTGGTTTTCACTATCTGGAATAAAACTAATGAACTAATGAAACAGAGGTATCTGTGTTTTCTTTCTCTCTCTCTTCCCCCCCCCCCCCCCCCCCCAATCTGTCCCTCTGAGTTACATGTTGATCCTGGGATTGAGATGCTGGCCTCTTCTGCCCCTCGGACCTGCTTGATCCATCCTGGTGCCCTGTGTCTGGTTGGAGTTTTATCGCACCGCTCCTGTGAAGGACGGCCCCATGAGGACAGTTGAGGGTTATACCTGTTAAAACTGTTAATATTATAGTCATGTTGTCTGTTGTTGCCCAAATGAGGATGGGTTCCCTTTTGAGTCTGGTTCCTCTCGAGGTTTCTTCCTCATGTCGTCTGAGGGAGTTTTTCCTTGCCACCGTCGCCACAGGCTTGCTCATTGGGGATAGATTAGGGATAAAATTAGCTCATGTTCTAAGTCGTTCAAATTCTGTAAAGCTGCTTTACGACAATGTTTATTGTTAAAAGCGCTATACAAATAAACTTAATTTGATTTGATTTGATGAACTCTTTTCTGGGTTTCCCCATAACCTACTGGAGTCAATTTTCATTTGTTCATTCATTCACTCATTCATTTGCTCATGTGTTGATTATGCAAGTATATACGTACAAACAGATGTGACTTTGATCATACAGATACAAAAAAATAATGAAATAGAAAAATAAGACAATTCCCAGTGGAATTTGCTTTTCCTTTTTCCATCGCAAGATTTGATTACACTGAACTTTGATGAATATGGGTCATGTATATCATATAAAACAAAATTATGAGATTAAGGGATGATGACTCTAGACTTTCATCAAGCACTGGGTTTTTTTTTCCATTTATTCTGTGATTCAAACTTTCAAACATGCATTTAGGTGGACTGGTCACACTAAATTTCCTATACACTCACTGTCCACTTTATTAGGAACACCTGTACACCTGCACATTTTTGCAATTGTCTCATCAGCCGATTATGTGGCAGCAGCATAATATGAAAATCATACAGATACAGGGCAAGAGCTTCAGGTAATGTTCACATCAAACATCAGAATGAAGAAAATGTGTGATCTCTGTGATTTTGATCATGGCATGGTTATTGGTACCAGAAAGACCAGTTTGAGTATTTCAGAGGCTACTGATCTTCTGGGATTTTCACACACACACACACACACACCAGTCTCTACAGGTTACACAGGATGGTGAGAAAAACAAACAAACAAAAAAAAACTGAGTGAGGGACAGTTTTCTGGGTAGAAACACCTTGTTTATAACAGAGGAAAAGGGCCAGATTAGTTTGAGGTGGCAGGAAGGATATACTAACTCAAATAATCACTCTTTACAACTGTGGTGAGCAGAAACGCATCTCAGCATGGACAAAACACTCAACATTGCACTGGGTTGGTTACAATAGCGGAAGTCCACATCAGGTTCCACTCCTGTCTGCCAAGAGCAGGAATCTGAGGTATCATGGACACAGGCTCACCCAAATTGGACAGTTGAAGATTTCCAAGATTTTCACAGACTGACCACTGGATAGGTTGTAGAAATACAGGAGATACCTGAAAAATGTGTATATAATGTGTCTCAGATGTTTGTGTACCTGTGATGGTGCAATTGAGTGACAAAAAACAGGAAGAGCTTAGCAACTGCACATCACTCATCAGTAATGAAATGCCGGCCATAGAGAACGCCATAGAGAACAGTCACAATGAGGAGAACATTTGTAATCTGTCCAAACTACTGGAAGATAAGGTGTGTGTACTACATGTGCCTGAATGACTTTATATCTGCACTGTGGTGTTAAAATCCACACATGAAGCATTAGACCTATATTTACTGATCATTTGAGCTATTAGAGTGAATAAGTGTTGGATTGTGTCTCTCTGAAGCGAGTCTACAGATGCACCTGGTGGAGAAACTGAGGCTACAGATGGAAGTGCAGGAAGAGGCATAACATGAACAGGTCTATCATAGCATATCAGTGTTTCTCAACTACTGGGGCACGGCCCAGTAGTGGGCCATGAAGCACCATCTAGTGGGGCATGAATTTTTTGTTCAAGTTTGAAGCCAAATACTAAATAGTGCAGGATGTCGTAGTGTCCCAAACCCAGTAGCTGGTTTACCGTACACTTTTCAAGTGGAATAAATACATTTGTGGGTAAATTAATAAGAACAAGCCTTTATTTTTGTCACATTCCTTCTTTGCATTTAATCCACATGTGCACGCACGCATGAGCAGAATAAATAAAGACATTTGTGGGTAAATTATATGGATCTGCGATGCCTGCTGGAAGAGAAGAGCAGGGAGGTTTGAGAAGCAAGCACATGTGGTTTATTTACACCCGATGCTAAAACTTGTAGTGTCCTAGCAACCACCTCAAAGACACAGACAAAAAGCCTAGAAATTCCTACTTACCCAGGCAAAAATGATACAGGATTTATCTTGTAGTGTCTTGAGCCCCAGATCTTGAATCCAGCCACATATAAAAAGTTGTACCCTCCATGCTCTTCCAGGTTTTCATCTGTGTGTCCCTGTAGAATGATGTCTGCAGCACCAAGTAGTTTGAGATGTTGGGGAGCTCAACGGATGGATAATATTCCAGTTCATAATAAATGAATGAATAAGTTTATTTAAACACGATAAGTTGATCAGTAGAGCTGTTGGGGTCATGCATGTACAGATACAAATAATTACAAATAAAAAAGACTAAAAATATCCACAATCTTTAAAAAAAATAACTTTAAAATCTTTAAACCATTTTGACTGAGAATGCCCAGCATTCAAGGTTTGGCTTCTGGAACATGCACAGAGTTTTAAATACAGCAAGAAGACAGAGTCATCTATCTCTCCCACCCTATATACCAAGTTTCAAGATATTATTTGTTACATTTTTCAAGTTCTGCTGCAGGAAATCAAACCTACCTCCTTACACTGACCTCAGCAGCCCATGGCATAAGCCCACCAGACCTTTGGTACTGGACCAGTTCACATGTTGCTTGATAAGTATACAAAGTTTCGTGAAGATATCTTCAGTAGTTTTAAAGATATGGCCCGGAAACAAAAATGTAACTGGACAGACAACTGGACAGATGGACGGATGGACATGATTTAATCAAGTTCCATTTCATGTGTGGGTTGAACTGCGGTAAAGCTGGAAATATATTCACAGATTCAAACTTCCCAGACCAATAATTCTGAAAGATGTAACCAGAAAACTGTTTGACATATCAAGTTTGATATTCAATTGTAACTATACAGTAATGCTATAAAGTGAAAGCGCTGGTTCCCTGCTGTCCACCAGGCACCCAGCAGAGTCACACCATAATAATGTCATGGTGTTGTTTCTGGCGCATGGTATGCGATGTCAAAGAAAGGAATAAATACATATTCATAACTGTGATGTGTATCTCTTTTTTGGTGTCAATGTGACAAGACAATGCAGCAATTTATTGACATGAAATCCACTGCACTGCACAATTTGATGGTTTATATGTTATAACATTATTTTTCTAGTCAGGCTGATTTTGTGTACTTGTAAATATTTTGCTCATACACTCATCAGGAGCTCCACTTTTAGGCAGTGCCTAAATATCTATATTATTCTATTTGGGAACACGATGATTTCTGCTTGCACCTGCACAATCACAGTTTCAATTTTGTGCTACATAATTATGCAATATTAACTTTACTGAATAAAATCAGAGGAAATTAATATTTATTTGAGGAAAAGCATTGAAATAACTTGGCACAATGCATATACTCATTCATACATGTGGCAAATTGTATCAGTGCAGCAAACAAATTAGTTTTTTTTCTTCCACTAGTTTGCTTTTTGTGTTGTTGATATAATTGTGTGTATTTAATATTTTCTGTAATAATAATAATAATAATAATAATAATAATAATAATAAATATGTGCAGTGATGTTGGTGATTCTACACTGTGTAGTAGAAGAGTGAAGTGGTTGAATATCTTTGTCATAAATCTTTTCAATGTTGCACTTTGTACACAGTCCCTGAGCACTCATCTCACAGCCAGCAAATTTACTGCAAACAGCAAACATTCTAGCAAACCTGCAGCAAAAAATACAATTAGGGATCAATTGTTTGCCATAAGTTTTCCACAAAGTTAGCTACAAATGCACCAGAGGTTTGCCACAAAATTAATTTGCATGTGAAAATACGACCTTGCCACGAATTTGCAGCAACATTGCCAAAGGTTAACCACAACTGTCTAACAGAAACCTGAACTTTTTTTAAATCATGATCTAATTATTGAATAATAATTGGTTTTAAAATTAAATTATTTGCACTGCATTGTTGTGACTATTAGCTGTTTCTGCTTCCAGTTTGCATTTACTTACAATGTGCTTAAATCAGGTTCCATACACTGGTGCTTGAAAGTTTGTGAACCCTTTAGAATTTTCTATATTTCTGCATAAATATGACCTAAAACATCATCAGATTTTCACACAATTCCTAAAAGTAGATAAAGAGAACCCAGTTAAACAAATGAGACAAAAAT
Source organism: Neoarius graeffei (assembly GCF_027579695.1). Taxonomy (NCBI): domain Eukaryota; kingdom Metazoa; phylum Chordata; class Actinopteri; order Siluriformes; family Ariidae; genus Neoarius; species Neoarius graeffei. Next base: position 30,902,490 of record NC_083569.1, read on the forward strand.
ATGATACTTGGTCATTTATTTATTGAGGAAAATGATCCAATATTATATATCTGTGAGTGGCAAAAGTATGTGAACCTCTAGGATTAGCAGTAAATTTAAAGGTGAAATTAGAGTCAGGTGTTATCAATCAATGGGATGACAATCAGGTGTGAGTGGGCACCCTGTTTTATTTAAAGAACAGGGATCTATCAAAGTCTGATCTTCACAACATGTTTGTGGAAGTGTATCATGGCACGAACAAAGGAGATTTCTGAGGACCTCAGAAAAAGCGTTGTTGATGCACATCAGGCTGGAAAAGGTTACAGAACCATCTCTAAAGAGTTTGGACTCCACCAATCCACAGTCAGACAGATTGTGTACAAATGGAGGAAATACAAGACCATTGTTACCCTCCCCAGGAGTGGTCGACCAGCAAAGATCACTCCAAGAGCAAGGTGTGTAATAGTCATCGAGGTCACAAAAGACCCCAGGGTAACTTCTAAGCAACTGAAGGCCTCTCTCACATTGGCTAATGTGAATGTTCATGAGTCCACCATCAGGAGAACACTGAACAACAATAGTGTGCATGGCAGGGTTGCAAGGGGAAAGCCACTGCTCTCCAAAAAGAACATTGCTGCTCATCTGCAGTTTGCAAAAGATCACGTGGACAAGCCAGAAGGTTATTGGAAAAATGTTTTGTGGACGGATGAGACCAAAATAGAACTTTTTGGTTTAAATGAGAAGCGTTATGTTTGGAGAAAGGAAAGCACTGCATTCCAGCATCAGAACCTTATTCCATCTGTGAAACATGGTGGTGTCAGTATCATGGTTTGGGCCTGTTTTACTGCATCTGGGCCTGGACGGCTTGGCATCATTGATGGAACAATGAATTCTGAATTATACCAGCGAATTCTAAAGGAAAATGTCATGACATCTGTCCATGAAGTGAATCTCAAGAGAAGGGGGATCATGCAGCAAGACAGCAACCCTAAGCACACAAGTCGTTCTACCAAAGAATGGTTAAAGAGGGATAAAGTTAATGTTTTGGAATGGCCAAGTCAAAGTCCTGACCTTAATCCAATGGAAATGTTGTGGAAGGACCTGAAGCAAGCAGTTCATGTGAGGAAACCCACCAATGTCCCAGAGTTGAAGCTGTTCTGTACGGAGGAATGGGCTAAAATTCCTCCAAGCCGGTGTGCAGGACTGATCAACAGTTACCGCAAACATTTAGTTGCAGTTATTGCTGCACAAGGGGGTCACACCAGATACTGAAAGCAAAGGTTCACATACTTTTGCCACTCACAGATGTGTAATATTGGATCATTTTCCTCAATAAATAAATGACCAAGTATAATATTTTTGTCTCATTTGTTTAACTGGGTTCTCTTTATCAACTTTTAGGACTTGTGTGAAAATCTGATGATGTTTTAGGTCATATTTATGCAGAAATATAGAAAATTCTAAAGGGTTCACAAACTTTCAAGCACCACTGTATATGAGGCTGAATGTAAAGCCAGGATTATTCAGTAAGAATCATCAATCAGTCAATAACATTGGTGACACTGTCATGTGATGCTGTGGGGCGGAGCTTAAGGAACCTTTGTGATCTTAATATATCAGAGCACAGAAAGAATATTATCATTCAGCTGAGACCATTCGTCATGTTCACTGTTATATTCATGTGTCTGTGGCTTTCACTCGGTGAGTTAACATTTTTCTGTGACTTCAGAAATATTAAGTGTTGAATTAGTGATTAATTAGTCTGTGTGGTGTTAAAAACAGCAGAATGGGGGTCTGACTTATGTAGTTCTGGCTTGATTATGGAAAGGTAAAAAACATTATATTCTCCTTTCTATGACAGGTGACTCCATGGCAGATTCAATAGAGTCACTTTTGACTAATGAAGTTGTTCATGAAGGTGGTGATGTTACTCTGTCCTGCAAATATGAAACAAGCTATCCATCAGCCACCCTGCAGTGGTACAGACAATATCCAAAATCTAAACCTGAGTTCCTTCTTTATGTTCTTCAAAATGGAGATCTAAGTCCCAACCGTCCCCCAAGAATGTCTGCTAAAGTTGAAGGAAATAACCGAGTAGATCTGCTCATCTCCTCTGCTGCTGTATCAGACTCTGCACTATACTACTGTGTTCTGGTGCCCACAGTGACAGGAAATCCAACTGCACTGTACAAAAACTTTCACACAGTTTTGTTTATATTGTAGGCAGTTCTGCTGATGATTTTGAGAAATGTTTGGCAGGAATCTCTCTTTCTCTCTGAAGATTTATAAAGGGATTATATTGTTGCCACGTTATATTATTAGGAGACAGAATTCATTCTTTGGTAACCATTATATGCTGGCCAGGGTCGGGGTGATTATGGAGCCTGTACTGGAATCTCCTGGGCATAATGTGGGAATAAACCCTGAATGGCATGTCAGTCCTTCGCAGAGCACCATGTACAAACCATTTCACACACTCATTCACACCTAGGGGCATTTTATCCCAGCAAATTTCCTACAGTCTTGTTTTTTTTGGAGGTGGAAAGAAACTGAAGAACCCATGTGGGATGAACATGTAAAACTGCACATGTGTCACAGTGCTGCCAGTAAAACAAATAATCATCAAATTACCACATTTTTACAATTCCTCTGCTGAAAGTGTTTCCCTGTGGTGTGACGTTATGTCATTTTTATTAAAAATAAATCTTTGTACTCTCATGGTACAATTCCATATTCCTCAATAGCCAGTGCACTAAAGACAAGGCTTGGCTCAATCCTCATACCAGAATTCCACAATGCCTGTGGACCCATGAGTCTCTCTGTTCTGACTGGAGTAATTACACTGTTGGATTGTCCTGAGGAAGGGCATGTCATTATCTGAGTGTATTAAATCCACATATATAATACTGAAACTGTATATTGTGGGAATCAGAATATTTTGACTCTTTTCTGCATTGTAGAACAATACTGAAGACATCAAAACTATGAAATAACACATGGCACATGATGATGCTTTGCACACTATTGGTATTATCTTAACCAGCTTCATGAGGGAGTCAGTTAACAGGTGTTGCCTCGTCAAAAGTTAATTAGTGGAATTCCTTGCCTTCTTAATGTGTTTGATATCAAACAGTAAATAGTAAATAATAAAAATACAGTAAGTAGCTCTATGTGACACTGGTAGTAATCCATATTATGTCAGGAACCGCTCACCTAAGTAAAGAGAAACGACAGTCCATCATGACTTTATGACATGAAGTGTATTTTAATGAATTAAAAACAACAACAACCTTTAAATTAGGTGTGTCCAAAAATTTGACTTGCACTGTATTTTTTTTGCACAAATATATTAATTTTCAAAATTAAAATAATCTTTTCAACAGCTAATATTTTTTTTCTTTCTGTAATGTCTGCACTGTATGTGTAGTAAACATTGATGAATGTATAAAGGTTTTTCTCCTTGGCGAACACTAGATGGCGAAGTCAGTTATCTTATTGTGGGCAAAGTACTGAGAACCACACAACCCTGCTCACATCCTCCAGAGATGTTCAGTTCTTTGATGAAGAACACGACTTTTCACAATAAAACCTCTGTGACAGAGTATACCTGGTCTTCTATCATACACACTGCATATATATTATCCGAACCCCTGCTCTGGTTACTCTTAGTAGCTCAGTTAAGTTCAGAGACACCATTCTGATAAAACAACATAACTGTCCACGGATGACAACTTTGAAATAAACCTTAACTATTCTCTTCCACTTAGCAGCTCTAACATTAAGCTGCCTGCTGCTGCACATATGACACATGGAGAAAGTAAGACACCAAACAAATTGGCATTCAAAGAGAATATCAGTTCATTTAATACAAAAATCACACACACACACAGCATGTACCACTCCCTTCCAAAGCCTAATGGCTTGTTGACATCTTTGAAAGACCAGCAGTGAAACACCTCAGAAAATGTTTATTATGCAAAAACAAATAAAATCGAGGTTTTGTGTTTCTTTTCTCTCTAATATATTCTCTGCTGGGGCTGAGGCCCCTAATGTAGAGGCACCACTAAAACACATAGTTAAAATATTCAATTATGTACTTATTAGAGTATATTTTTCTCTCCCTCCATCCATTTGCTACTGTATACTGCATTTCCATTGTGGGTCGTCAGTGAGCTGGAGCCAATCCTAGCTGACAATGATCAAGAAGCCGGGTACACCCTGGACAAGTCACCAGTCTATCACAGGCTTAACACAGAGAGACAGACAGCCATTCACACTCACATTCACACATACGAGCAATATAGAGAAGCCAGTTGACCCCATCCTTTGGACTGTGGGAGGAAACTGGAGCATGCAGAGGAAACACACACAGGCACAAGGAGAACATGCAAACTCCACACAGAAAGACCCCCGATTGACTGGTATGTTCAAACCAGGAACCTGCTTGCTGTGAGGCGACAGTGACACTGCACCTCTGTGCCACCCGAGTGTAGTTTATACATTAAAATGACTGTAATTATGTAAAAACATTAATTCCCTCCTTTCAGTATGTGTTTGCTTAAATGTGCTCAGGACAGGTTCCCCATGTGAGGCTGGATGTAGATAATATCACTATAGCCTTCTTTCATCTCAGAAATATTGCTCAGGTAAGAAATATAATGCCACTTCATGATGCATTAAACCATGTTCATGCTTTTTTTACCTCCAGGTTGGATTATTGTGATGCCTTACTGTCTGAATGATCTAACAGGTGCATAAACAAGCTCCAGCGAGAGTCCTTACTAGAACTAGAAGATATGACCACATCACCCCTATCTTATCCACACTGCATTGGCTCCCATTCAAATTTCACACAGATTATAAACTACTACTTTTTAACTATAAAGCACTAAATGTGCTTTATCTCACGCCACAGTACCTGACTATATTTCTGGTCCTTTATGACTCACCACAACGACTTAGATCAAAAGGTGCAGGCTATCTGTTGGTACCTCAAATAGTGAAGGCTCCAGCAGAGGGAGAGCCTTCTCTCACAAATCCCCCCAGTTATGGAACAGCCGTACAAGTAGTGTTCGGGTCTCAGACACAGTCTCATTGTTTAAGTCTTGGCTGAAAATATATTTGTTTAGTGAAGCCTTTTGTCAACAGCTTTTTATTACATAAAGTAGCAGATCTGGAGGGTTCTTGGGCAGAGAGTGTTTTGATAAGTGTTTTGAAGAGTGTTTTGAAGTGCCCTTGACCAAGGCACCTCACCCCCAACTGCTCTGTAGGCTGCTCTGGGTATGTTGTACGTTGATCTGTGAAATGCCTGTAATGTAATGTAATGTAAGGTAATGGTAAAATGGGATGTTTGGATGCTGCCCCCCCTTACACATTTACTCAGGTTTGTAGATGGTAGAGTGGCCTTATGTACACTTTATGTACCACAGCGTCCTCAAGTCTCTGTTACGTTCTGACTCTCCCTTTTAGTTATGCCGTCATATTTAGTCTTGCTGGAGTCCCCACTTGCACTCAGCACACAATGTACACTGTTCGTAACCATTACATGACAGTCAGCATACTTAAAAATCTGTGTTCTCTCTCTCTCTCTCTACTGTGCTACACATGCCACTCCTGAGATACCAGTGATGCTGAACTGATGCGTTACTTCTGGCTGGAGTTCTCATCACTTCACTCCTGTGGAGGATGACCTCATATGGACAGCCTAAAGATCCACTTAGAAGATAGCTTTGGAGAATTAATACAAATAGTTTTGCTATGATGGCTCAGGACTGCAGTTGCCATAAACAGTTTTGGATTCAAATCTCAATCAGTAAGTCAACAAAATAGACTTCATGCCAAAGCTACAATGAATTTCCTGGTTACCCAGTTGCCCCATTTCACTATGTAGGACACAGTTATAGAAGTGAGGTATTTATAATCATACTGTCTGTTTTCACCCAAATGAGGATGGGTTCCCTCAAGGTTTTTTCTTTTTGTCGTCTCAGGAGTTGCCACTGTTACCTCAGGTTTGCTGAGTTGGCATAAATTTATTTCTAGCATTTATATAATTCTGTAAAGTTGCTTTGCAACAATGTCTATTGTTAAAAGTGCTATACAAATAAAATTGAATGTAAAGCCAGGATGCTGCAGCAACTCAACAATCTGGCAACACTGTAAGTGACACTGCCATGTGATGTTGTGGGGGCGGAGCTTCATGATGCTTCTTGAACCTTTATGATGTTACCATATTAGCTTGCAGAAAGTCCTCAGAATATTTTAATTCAGCTAAGATCATTCATCATGTTCACTGTTATATTAATGTGTCTGTGGCTTTCACTTGGTGAGTTTTGATTTTTTTTTTTAATTAAAAAAAATTATGTGTTGAATTAATGATTAATTAGTCTGTGTGGTGTTAAGAAACAGCAGAATGTGGGTCTGACTTGTGTAGTTTTGGCTTGATTATGTAAAGGTTAAAACATTATGTTCTCTATGACAGGTGACTCCATGGCAGATTCAATAGAGCCACTTTTCACTCATGAAGTTGTACATGAAGGTGATGATGTCACTCTGTCCTGCAGCTACAGAAAACTCACTGGTACAGTCAACACCTTGTACTGGTACATACAGCATCCAAACTCTAAACCCGAGTTCCTTCTTTACATTGTTCCAAGTGGAGCTCTAAGTCCAAACCGTCCGCCAAAAATGTCTGTTAAGGTTGATGAAAAGAAGAAAGAAGTGGATCTGCTCATCTCTTCTGCTGCTGTATCAGACTCTGCACTATACTACTGTGCTCTGGAGCCCACAGTGACAGGAAATCCAACTGCACTGTACAAAAACTTTCACACAGTTTTGTTTATACTGTAGGCAGTTCTGCTGATGATTTTGAGAAATTTTTGGCAGGAATCTCTCTTTCTCTCTGAATATTTATAAAGGGATTATATTGATGCCACATGTTGTATAATAGTATCATAAAACAGTAAAACAGTTTTATTATACTGAAGACAAATGAAGTCAGAAGTTCCATAATTTGTATGCTCTTCAAACCTAATTTAATGAATTATCTTTTAAACCTTTTCCACATGTTCAGAATAACTAGTAAGAAGCAGTTAAGAAACAAAGCAAAAGAAAAAAAGGGAGAAATAACATGAGATCATGTGATGATCAGTAAATAAACACAGATTTGCCTAATTCAAAACAAAATATCCATACGAAGAATAATTATGGAAAAACACACCAGTTTCCCCACAGTTTTTCTCCCAGCTCTTTTTGGAGCCATATGGAGTAAGTCACCTGTTGAAGAAGGTGTAGTTGCTGAACAATATTGACAAAGAAGCCAACAGTCAGGCAATTTTTCTCAAGCCAGTATTATGTAATGGCTTTTTTACTTGCGGCCAACACTATCTTTTGGAGGAAAATGTCATCTTTACTTTATCCATCAGCAATATGTCCAAGATAGAGGGATATGAAAGTTGTACTGATATTAAAACCCCAATATTCTTTTAAATGGTTGCTGCCATTTCCTTCCATCAAGTCTGAAAATAGGGACAAGACAAGAAAACATGAGCATTCAACCTTTTTCCTGATTCAGTTTTTACTTTTCACAACTGTCCTACAATGTACAAATTTTTGTCAAGAATAATATCCCATAAATAGTTCTCATCTCATTCTCATTATCTCTAGCCGCTTTATCCTTCTACAGGGTCGCAGGCAAGCTGGAGCCTATCCCAGCTGACTATGGGCGAAAGGCGGGGTACACCCTGGACAAGTCGCCAGGTCATCACAGGGCCCCATAAATAGTTGTAAAGAAAAAATATGCAGCTTACACAGAAACACAGTGGTGAGAAAAAGTATGTGAAACCTGTAGAATTCCACTAACTGGTCACAAGTATAAACAAAAATAATGGCCCTCGTTTACCAATCAAGCATAGAAACTAGGTCTGAGTGTAGAAATCAGAATATGACAGTGTTCATGTGTGATTCATGAAACATTTCTCTCTTACCAATCACGGCATAAGAATGATTGGCCATTGATAAATGTGGCATCTGAAAATCATCATCATTTAAATATCACACCCCTAAATATACTCAGTTTAGAGTCTGTGCCCAAGACTTTCCATCATGGAGACCTCTCCATGATGGAAAGTCTTGATACATTCAAGAAGAAACATTTCTCCACCCTCCAAATAGAAGCTCAAATGTCCAATTGAACAAATTATTTCTATTTGGCAGCCAGAAAAGTAGCATCATAGAAAGTCAGAAAAATGCAGTATTAAAATCACTGCTGCAGTCAACAGCATTGCCATCGACAACTGAAATCCAGCTGTTTGATTATTTAATTTATATATCCATGAGATATATAGCCTATATTCTGTCCATAATAATAAGGATATAATAGCTTATATCGAAAATCTTTAGCTGTGGGTGAAGAAACAATTGTCAGATCTCAAACATGCAACAAAAATTACACAGTTGTGGAGTTCCTTATTTCCTCATTTTCATGATGTTTCAGGCAGCAGTGGTGTTCAGCCTTCAGCTAGATAAACTGGTCTGGAGCCACCCACAGAGCCAAGCAACCACAAGCTGTGAGAGAGAGCATGTGCCTGGTCAACTTCATTTTATTTGTTAATATACATCAATTCCTGCATTTCACATCTGCAACACATTCCAAGAAAAGTTGGGACAGGGAAATTTAAGGCTAGTGATGAGGTAAAACAATTAAACAATGATGTAATTTAAAACAGATGATGCCAACAGGTGATTGTAATCATGATTTGGTACAAAATTGATATCCAGGAAAGGCCTAGTCTTTAAGGAGCACACTGTAAAACCCGATAAGGTCACTGAGCTCAAAAATTTTATTGAAACCGATTACGTAAAAATTTTTGAGGTACATAACTAAAATTTTAAGGTAAGATTTCTTAAAAATTACACTATAGTTACACTTAATTGTAATTTTTAAGAAATTTTACCTTAAAAAATTTAGTTACATACCTCAAAAATTTTTACGTAATCGGTTTCAATAAAATTTTTGAGCTCAGTGACCTTATCGGGTTTTACAGTGCAAAGATGGGCTAAAGATTTCGAGTTTGTCAACAAATGTGTGAGAAAATTATTGAAATGTTGAGAAACAAATGTTCCTCAAAGAAAGATAGGAAGAGATTTGAATATTTCACCCTCTACATTGCATAATATCATTAAATGATTCAAGGAATATGGAGGAGTTTCAGTGCACAAGCCTCAGCTGAACACCTGTGATCTCTGATATCTCAGACGGCACTGCATCAAAAACCATCATTGATCTACAGTAAAGCTGATATAACCACATGGGCTCGGGATTACTTTGGCAAATCTTTGTCAAGCTCTACAACACGGAGTCACATCCACAAATACCAGTTAAAACTTTACTGTGCAAAACAGAAACCTTATGTTGACTATGTCCAGATGTGCTGTTGACTTCTCTGGGCTCGGAGGTATCTGGGCTAGACCATCACACAGTGGAAATGTGTATTGTGGTCAGACAAATCAGTATTTCAGGTCTTTTTTGTAAGAAATGGACACTGTGGGCTTTGGACCAAAAGTGAAAAGGACCATGCAGACAGTTACCAGCAACAAATCCAAAAGCCAGGGTTTGTCATGGTATGGGGTTGTGTCAGCGCCCTTGGTAACACACTTCTGTGATGGCAGCATTAATTCAGAAAAGTACACTGAGATTTTTGGAGCAACATATGCTGCCTTCAAGATGACGCCAAGATGACTCAGTAACTTTTTTCAAATCTGGTTCAGCTGTTAGCAAATGACCATAATGGCAGTTGGACATTCATCTTTCATACAAAAACCTCAGCTGGAGTCGTCACTGAATCTATTTGTCACAGCAGTTGTGTTAACATTTACGATGTTAAGAACTATTTTCAGGAGTTAAAAAAAATACTACAATGGCCACTTAAACCGTACAATAATTATAATTCTTTGCTCATGGACCAATAAAGTAAAACAAAACTTGAAAGAGGGTTATATTTTTGTATCAATGTTAAATCTTGAGACACAGCCCAGGCCTCTAACTCCAAAAGATCTATTTAAGAGGTGAAGTTGGATGCAGTGAGTTGATCAGCAACAGTGGGATTGTTCTGTGTTGTATTGGTGATTTAGTTCACTGTGACTGATACTGTGAAGTGATGATCTGTACAAAGTTATGCTCCAACAGCAGAACTTCCTGGGTGTGGCCTTCTAGAAATGTGTTCCCTCATGTGTAAAGTTCAGCACATACAGCAAGCACTATTATACAGGATCCTCACAGAGCTGTGTTCAGAAATGGCTCAACTATACAACTTCCTGTACATAGTGAGATACATCCCACTGATTCTCACTGTCACAACAGGTAATTAACTTTCATCAGATAATTAACTGTATTCCTTAATACCCATGTTTTAAGTACAAATTCTTTCAATGATTGTTTTTGGTTTGTTTACAAAAATACTTCACAGATTTATTTCTTTATGTTCCTCTTTACAACAGGCAGTTTTGCTGATAAAATTTGGCCGACAGATGAAGATGCCATTGTCAGGAAAGAAACAGACACTGTTACTCTGAAATGTTCATTTGAGTCAAGCAGCAATTACATTTTGCTTTACTGGTACAAACAATATCCGAACAGCACACCACAGTATTTACTGTATAAAGGTGCAAGGTCAAGATCTGACCAGAGCACTCCTGATGATCCTCGATTAGAGTCAAAAACAAGCAGAGACTCCACTGAACTTACTATCAGAGGTCTAAAGCTCTCAGATTCTGCGCTCTATCACTGTGCTCTTAGAGATGCAGCACAGTAATACAGAGTCAATGAAAGGCTTTACAAAAACATACAAATGTTAAACAGGAAGTTTCTAAAACCTCATCAAAGATACTCTCTTTCCCAAATTATTATCAGTTAACCACACACACAAACAAAGGTTGTGGTAACATCTGCAGCTAAAAGTAAAAGCAAATTAAAATAAAGAGGGTTTAAATGTGGTGCAACATTAAACAAGGACACATTTATCACAGTAAATTCACAAACTGACATTTTTCAGAAATGTTTTACTGACATTACCAGAGCCGTTGTGTCAGGTGTTATTGGTGTGAACTACTCTGAATTAAAGGTCCTGACCTTTTTTGGCCAATTTTCCCCATTATACATACCGTAATGCTCAAGTTTAATTATTTTAATTAATTCATTCATTAATTATGCATGTACATAAAAATTCATGTTATTTTGCTGGATGGGAGCTCAGGCAGTGACCTTTTACAAAGATGAAATGGATGAATAAGAAAATGGCAGCAGTACATACATACAATCATTCAGATAGAAAGGAACCTGAAAAAGAAATTTCTAAGCCAACTCTTGCTCTTGACTTTCCCCGACAATATGATTATCACACCTCCTGTAGATTTGTTCACATCATGCATGTTTTTTGTTTTTCAGTCTGTCTGTGAATTGTGTATAAGTTGTAATTGCAGTTGTGTGTGTGCTTTACACACTTCCACCTTCCCTGAGTCAGTTAATCCTTTCCTTTACAAACCCAAGTCCCTCCGTCTCTCATCCTGATGCCTGTGCTACTAGTAAAATGATGTGCAGACAATAATTTGTGAACTAATTTAATATATTTCTGCCCAACAAGATTTGTTTTGCTTGTTGACAAAAATTATAGTGTATTTTAGCAATATAAGGGGCATAGCAGTTCAATATATACTCTCAAAATAAATATTCAGTTGGATGCTTTTGAACATTGCTGATCCTCTCTAAGTTGCTCTGGACATACAAGCATATTATAAACCACACAGAATTACAATTATTCGCTATTAGTGCTGAAGCTATTTGTTGTCTGAATGACTCAGTATGCTTCTCAAAAACAAACTGTAGGCAGGTATTAAACGGGGGGGGGGGGGGGGGGGGGGGGCAGAGTTCCCTCACCTTGGTTATACAGTATGTAAATGGAAGTAGAAATGAGATGTGTTTAATGTGTTTAACCCCTGTTACAATGTTAGTTTTTGATGTAAAAAATAAATACATCCAAAATAAAAGTCAGATCAATCCACCTTTTAATGTGATATAGAAACCATCAAAATCAATGTAAAAAACAAATAGAAACATTTTTTTTTTTTTTTTTTGGGGGGGAACTTATAATAACCTGGTTGCTATGTGTTTTTTTTTCTTAAATTTGAGAGATAAAATTATGTACTTTATACTGAAGTGAGTAATAAGTGCATACACTCTAAGAAAGGATGTGTTAAAACTAACACAAACTGTTAACTTCTTACACATCAGTGGGTGAGTTTTGGGACAACGCTTGTTGTGTTAATTTTGACAGTGTATTCATCCTCCTTGGTGTTTGTCCTGTTTTGACATGTTACAAACTGGAATTAAAATGGATTTTGTGGGGGTTAGCACCATTTGATTTACACAGCATGCCTACCACTTTAAAGGTGAAAATTGTTGTTTTATTGTGACACAATCAATAATTAAGATTAAAAAAAACAGAAATCTGGAGCGTGCAGAGGTATTCACTCCCCCATGTCAATACTTTGTAGAGCCACCTTTTGCTGCAATTACAGCTGCAAGTCTCTTGGGGTATGTCTCTATTAGCTTCGCAAATCTAGCCTCTGGGATTTTTGCCCATTCCTCAAGGCAAAACTGCTCCAACTCCTTCAAGGTAGATGGGTTGTGTTGGTGTACAGTAATCTTCAAGTTATGCCACAAATTCTCAACTGGATTGAGATCTGGACTTTGCTTAGGCCATTCCAAGACATTTCAATGTTTCCCTTTAAACCACTCCAGTGTAGCTTTAGCAGTATGTTTAAGGTCATTGTCCTGCTGGAATGTAAACCTTCATCCAAGTCTCAAACCTCTGGCTGACTGAAACAGGTTTTCCTCCAGAACTGTCCTGTATTTAGTGCCATCCATCTTTCCTTCAGTCCTGACCAGGTTTCCTGCAGATGAAAAATACCCCCACAGCATGATGCTGCCACCACCATGCTTCACTGTAGGAATGGTGTTCTCAGGGTGCTGGGTTTGTGCCACACATGGCATTTCCCATGATGGCCAAGAAGATCAATTTTAGTCTCATTTGACCAGAGAATCTTCTTCCTTGTGTTTGGGGAGTCTGCCACATGCTGTTGGGCAAACTCCAAATGTGCTTTCTTAAGTAATGGCTTTTTTCTGGCCAATCTTCCATAAAGCGCCACTCTGTGGAGTGTACGGCTTAAAGTGGTCCAATAGACAAATACTCCCATCTCCACCATGGATCTTCGCAGCTCCTTCAGTGCTATCTTTGGTGTCTTTGTTGTATCTCTGATTAATGCCCTCCTTGCCTGGTCTGTGAGTTTTGGTGGGCTGCATACTCTTGTCAGGTTTGTAGTGGTGCTATATTTTTTCCATTTTGCTATAATGGATTTAATGGTGCTCCCTGGGATATTCAAAGTTTGGGGTATTTTTTTTTTTAATCACCCAGCCCTTATCTATACTTCATCACAATTTTGTCTCTGACATGTTTGGAGTGATCCTTGGTTCTCATGTTGCTTTCTTCATAGTGTTGCAGAGTCAGGGTCCTTCCAGAACAGGTTGATTTATACAGACATCATGTGACAGATCATGGGACACTTTGATTGCACACAGGTGGATCTTATTCAACTAATTATGTGACTTATGAAGTGAATTGGTTGGACCAGCTGTTATGATATCGAACCTTTTGCTATGGAGAAAGAAGCGAACGAATTTTTTTATTTATTTTTATTTATTTATTTTTTTTGGCTTGTTGGTCTAGGGGTATGATTCTTGCTTAGGGTGTGAGAAGTCTGGGGTTCAACTCCTGAATGAGCCCAGGTTTTACCTTAAATGGTTGATCTGGACTGGGATAACAGGGATTTCACTTGGCTGAATTGTTCTTCAAGTGCTCATCTAATGAAAATTACATCAGAAAATGTAATGTGTGTGATGTGCTCAAATACACTGTAAAGTTGGTGGATGAGTTAAAAAATTGGTTTGGAAAATTTTTTTTTTCATCTGAATTCTTCCAAAAATCACTAAAAGCTCGTCCGCCATTATTAGATCGCAGCGATTTACAGGTCGGCGGCGCTGCGACATCATTTGCGCCAGTCTGTTCTTTTGTTTCTACACGGACTGTATCCTATTCTCTGCAGTGGCGTGCGTTCTTGATACCGAGTCTTTTGAAAAAGAGACGAAAGCTCTTCAAATTCGTCCTCAATCATTGGCTTTTTGTATGAAGATGACATCAAACCTTTTGCCATGGAGAAAGAAGTGGAGGAATTTTTTTTTCCTAATTTATTTTTCAGTTAAATAGCTTGGCTCGTTGGTCTAGGGGTATGAGTCTCGCTTAGAGTGTGAGAGGTCCTGGGTTCAACTTCTGGATTAGCCCAGGTTTTACCTTAAATGTTCGATCTGGACTGAGGTAACAGGGATTTCACTTGGCTGAATTGTTCTTCAAGTGCTCATCTAATGAAAGTTACATCAGAAGATGTGATGTGCTTAAATACACTGTAAAGTTGCTGGAAAAATTAAAAAAAAAATAGTTTGAGAAAATTTTTTTTTTTTGCATCTGAATTCTGTTCCAAAAATCACTAAAAGCTCGTCCGCCATTATTAGTTCGCAGTGATTTACAGGTCGGCAGCGCTGCACGCGTGACATCATTTGCGCCAGTCCGTTCTTTTGTTTCCACACGGACTGTATCCTATTCTCTGCAGTGGCGTGCGTTCTTGATACCAAGTCTTCTGAAAAAGACACGAAAGCTCTTCAAATTCATCCTCAATCGTTGGTTTTTTATATGAGGATGACATCGAACCTTTTGCCATGGAGAAAGAAGCGGACGGATTTTTTTTTCCTAATTTATTATTTTTTTTATATAGTTTGGCTCGTTGGTCTAGGAGTATGATTCTCGCTTAGAGTGTGAGAGGTCCTGAGTTCAACTCCCTGACGAGCCCAGGTTTTACCTTAAATGGTCGATATGGACTGGGGTATCAGGGATGTCACTTGACTGCATCATTCTTAAAGTGCTAGTCTAATGAAAGTTACGTCAGAAAATCCCTGGCTTGCTGTCTGTGATGTGTTCAAATATACTGTAAAGTTGGCAAATAAATGAAAAATTGGTTTGGAATTGTTTTTCTGCACCTGAATTGAGGAATGTGTAAAGGACATTAGACACTGGATGCTTATTAATTTCCTTCTGCTTAACTCTGACAAAACTGAAGTACTTGTACTAGGACCACATGCAGCTAGAAGTAAGTTTTCTGATTCCACAGTTACTCTGGATGGCCTTTCTGTTTCTTCACGTGTAGCAGTAAAAGACCTCGGAGTGATTATTGACCCCAGTCTTTCATTTGAAACTCACATTGAGACAGAAGCGGACGGGGGGTGTTTTTTTTTTTAAGCATCGGTTGGCTTGTTGGTCTAGGGTTATGATTCTCACTTTGGGTGCGAGAGGTCCGCGTTCAACTCCCGGACGGGCCCAGGTTTTACCTTAAATGGTCGAGCTGGACTGGGGTATCAGGGATTTCACTTGACTGAATTGTTCTTCAAGTGCTCCTCTAATGAAAGTTACATCAGAAAATCCCTGGCTTGCTGTGTGTGATGTGCTCAAATACACTATAAAGTTGGCGAATAAATGAAAAATTGATTTGAAAATTTTTTTTTTTGCACCTGAATTGAGGAATGTGTAAAGTACATTAGACACTGGATGCTTATTAATTTCCTTCTGCTTAACTCTGACAAAACTGAAGTATTTGTACTAGGACCACATTAATGAATGAATGAATGAATGAATGAATGAACCCTTTATTGTCACGAGTCACAAGTACCAGCAAAATTGGCCATCAACCCGTCCGTACATATACACATACATACAATTGACAGTGGGGGAGTAGACAGGACAGGAAGACAGGGATGGAAAGAAAAAATACATAGTAACATGAGGAGAGGGGAGGAGAAAAAACAACCCCCACACTATGCTCCTGTGGGGAGTACAGTGTGGGAACATTAAAAAAAACACCTCAGCACATTAAGCACAAAATAAGTACTTTATAACATTAAAACTCAGGACTGGAGGGGGTGGGGCGGTCAGGGGAGGGGGTAAGGGGGGTGAGGGAGGGCGGAGGGGGGAGGGGTGGAGATAACCCAGCACAAGCAAGCAGCCGTCCATTCCTGCAGCCATGACGGCACTGGTCGTGTACCCGCTTGTCACACTGGGGGTAAAAAGCGGCAACTGTGGGAAGTGGGGGAAGGAATGCAAGAGCATCTCACTGCAGTGATCTTCAGGGGGAGTTGTTGTTCCAGCAATGGCCTTGACTGATTGTTTGGTCTTGGGGCAAGTAGACGCATTCTTTTACATGACTACTCTGTTTGTCCATTCTGGTCTCTGAATCGATCCATTTTCCTTTGCAAAGCCAAAAGCTTCTCCATGATGTTATCCATGTTGCGGTTCAAGTTCTGAATAGCCACAGTCTGAGTGCCGACAGCTCTGCCCACCGCTTCAATCATGTCGGGCAGCTTTATGGGGCTTTGCACAGCTGTCACCATTTTCTGATTTCCTTGATAAACAGCTGAGTTTGATACACGAGAGGAAATGCTGTCTTTGCAAGCCATGCATGGCACTACCAAAGGTGAGGATTTGTTTGAGCAAGATGTTTTGGCTATGAACAAATTCGAACTGCAGTTTGACAAGCTAAGTGGACCGGCTATAGACGGAGCCCCAGCCATGGTTGGCGCGCAGAAAGGATTGACTGCGTTGGTGAAAAAAGAAATGAGTCATCTCAGTCTGGATCCAACTGAGTTGGTTGTGTGCCACTGTATCATACACCAAGAGAGCCTGTGTGCACATTCCCTGAAGCTCAATAATGTGATGACTACTGTTGTTTCCACCATCAACTTCATTAAAAGCAGAGGACTTAACAGTCACCAGTTTAAAGAGCTACTGACTGAGCTTGAGTCAGAGTATGGAGACCTGGTTTACCATTGTGAGGTGTGGTGGCTGAGTCGTGCAGATATGCTTGCATGCTTCTACAATTTGAGGGAAGATGTAAAGCAGTTCATGGAGATGAAGGGCAAACCAGTCGCAGAACTCAGTGATAGCAAGTGGCTGTGTGATTTGGCCTTCATGGTGGACATTACCAAGTACCTCTCAGAGCTGAATGTTAAGCTCCAAGGTCCCAACCAGCTTTTCAGCTCACTGTTTTCAAATGTGAAATCATTTGGCGTTAAACTGAAGCCGTGACAAGTGCAGCTGGAAAGGGGAAACACTGTGCACTTTCCTACTTTGCAAGAACAAAAGCCTGCTGTGACATCTGAATATGCTGGGGAGTGTGCAAAACTACCCCAGGCCTTTGGAGAGAGGTTCCAGCTAATGAGAAGTTATGAGAAGGACCTGAACATATTTGCAACACCATTCAATGTAGAACCAGCTGATGTGCCTGACAACCTACAGCACGAAATCACTGAGCTGCAAAGCAACAATGAGCTCAAAGCTAGGTACAACAACCTTCCTCTGCTTGAGTTCTACAAACTGTGTGTGCATCCTGAGGATTTTTCCACTCTGAGGAGACATGCACTGAAGTTTGCATCACTGTTTGGGACAACCTACTGCTGTGAGCAGTTCTTCTCAAAACTGACCCTTGCAAAGAATCGGTTCCACTCAAGACTGACTGACCCAAACCTGGAAAACTAGCTGTGAGTAGCATCGTCATCTGTACCATCTGACATCAGATGCCTCACCAAAGAGAAGTAGTTCCAGCCTTCACATTAGGTCAGCCAGATATAGTAATAAAAATTGGTAAAATATTATTATATTGTAGCATCTTCATTACATAAAATGCTCAAAGTGTTTTACATCAGTACATATAAAATCAATAAGAACACAAGATGAAAAACAGAGCATTAAAACAATAAGAGGGTGGATAAAATTTAAAAAGAAAATGGGAAGATCAAAACAGAAAGTTACACCAATAAAGTTGCTTTATTTGAATTGCAGGAAAGAAAGCTAAAATAAATGGGCTGCATCTTAAAATTTTCAGCAGAGGTTATGGGTTAAAAAATTTAGTTTGGCCCCTACAGGATGTTATAAAACTCGAAACACCAGGAACAGGAACAGTTTACTAAGGGGGCAATTAGAAATCGCAAGGGGGCAAATATTTTTCATATAGTGTGTAGTAGTGATGGCGGTCTGATAACGTGTTTCAAACAATTAACTGTGCCAACCACAAAACCACGGCCCCGAAGGTTGCTTTTGTCCGGGAAAATCATGTGACACATTACCAGGGCAGTTGCGCTTTATCAACACCCGTGCCCACCTGTTAACCCTCCCCTCCAATTTTCTCACAGACATGCATTACAACCGGAAAGATGCCAAACATAAAACAACACACACAAATCTACAGGCAAGTCCTTTACATTTAAAAAACATACAAATAGCTCCGCGGCATGAAAACAAAACGTCAATGCAAGTCTAAGGTACTTGGCTCGGCGGCCAAAATCATAATTTAAAAAAATCAACAGACCCCGCGGCTGCACCAGTAATAGCCTTCCTGACTCGTACCGAGTCAATGCTAACCACTTAATCCGCGATCCCAGTTTAGGCGTGTAGGGGACAAAACGCTCTGAAGTGATGAATTTTCACCCCCGCTGCATGGGGGGTGACGTCAACGACACATATTCTTACGCTATTTGTGCACAAAGCGAACCATATATGAACACATACACCAACATAAACGGAGATAAACTTAGCCTACAAAGAAAGAAAATGGATTCACAATATTGTGATTGAATTCGTTTAATTCGGTGGGGGAAAGACTACTCCCGTAAATTGACTGCATATTACAGGATATTGCAGAGACAGTGCACTTGTAGACTAATTGTACATGTAAAACCCCCGCCCGCACGACCCCTCCCCTTGTCCTTATCACAGGTCTGTGTGTGGGCGGCTGTGTCAGCATTTCACACATACACCCACAATAACAATTAAGAAAACAATTAAGTGATCTGAGTCTCCGTTGAGGTGGTGGGGCTGTAGCCACGAGGGGGCGACGCCCCCTTTCACCCCCCCACGGCGCCGGGCCTGCTTGAAAGTAAAAAGATTCCCCACCCCTGCCCTAGACCAACAGGCCAAAATAAAGTGTCAACGTTTGAGATGGTTGCATGAGATGTGTGGAGGAAAGCAGGTTCGTGTTACTTTTGCTTTCTTCAGAAAATCTCTCTGGCTTTACTGATTTTGCTCTGTTCAACCAGGGTTATAATTAAATTCTCTTTGTATGTGAGACAAATTCCCATAGCAAGGTCTTTTTTGTTGTTGATGTATCAACTGTTAGTCAGGGAGCATATGTAACCTACTTTGCAAAATTTGCCAAGTCTGGTTTCTCAGTATTAACCCTTTATTTACATCCCAAACAAATTATTTTTACTTGTTGTAATGTCAGCAATCACCATTTTCACCAAAAAAGGAAATGCTAAGTATCGCATGTAAAAACATAAAAAAAACATACATCTCTATCACTGAAGTCCATTATAACATCTGTATTTTTTTAAATTACCCGTTTACGAACTTTAAGTGAATAGAAATCATATATTTACATGATATTATCAAGTTAAGTTTAAAATGAGACATTTAAGTACAGAGAACATAAAAAAGCCAGAAATATTTTACACTATTGCTACAGAACTTGAGAATATTTATAGCTTATCTACATTCCAGAACTCAGCTCACAATCTCTCATTTCAGAAATTTCTGTGATACATTTATTACAAAGCTGCTCACAGTTTTTATTTTTTAATGTCCAAACTACATCAAGAAGTAACACTTTGCCTAAGGATTCAAACACAAAACACGAAGATAAAAGCAGTTATTGGGAACACATATTATGACCAGAACAGCCACTGGACTATTTTCAAAAGTAAACAATGTCACTTTCACAACTAGACAATGTCAGTTTCCTCTGTATCTGCTGGACTGTCTGTTATGTATGGAGAGGGCATGGACAGATAAGCATCAGACATCAGACATTTCAGTAACTCTATAACTAAGAGGTTCACTAGTTATCTACAATTTGTAAGAAAGAGTTATATTCTTAATTATGGCAGACATCTGAGACAAGCATGCAAATGTACAAATTGGCAAAGATAGACACACAAAGAAGCGACTAACTTGCTGAAATATTTTTGCAACAAATCTCACAGAGTTATGGGACCCCAACAGAAAATCAGTTACTTTGTTAAATACTTTTTTTCATCAATCTTGAAACAAACATACTTTTAGATAAAGAATCTATAGAGTAACAAACTCCTAAAAGCAAAAAGTTATGTCAGTTGAATAGACTGAGCAGCACACCACCTCTGAGGTTCTAACTGATCCCACTCAGTAGTTTAGGTCCTTTTAGGGTTAAATGGGTATCTAATGTATGAACCCTGCTTTTGACCTGAGTAAAAAGGTTGCGTGCCACAAATAACACCTATCATGGATATAATAATTGCATATTAATGATGTAATACTTTTATACCAATTTCCTATATGTGGTTTCAGGGCTCTTTTTATGCGCAAAGTTCCCCTGCATAATTAACTATGAAACAGCAGCCTACAAATATTACAAGAAGTCCAGATTTATGAATTTATATCTGAACTTGTATATTATTACCCAAAACAAGACTTGGTAAATTTTGCAAAGTAGCCTCCAAATATAAACAAATACCACCTGACTATGTGCATTGATGGAGACTTGAGTGCAAAGTGCTCTGCAGAAATTGCACACCAAAGACACCTTCAGGTCCTCAGTCTCATCCACAGTGATCTCACTAATCTTCAAACTGGCCATATGAGGCCATTCTCACCAGCAGAAAGTGGTCTTCAGGTGATGAGGAATCACAAGCAACACACGCTCACCTTCTGGTCTCAGTGTTTTCAATATCCCCTCTTTTGTCTTTCCACTTTCAAAATATCCCTTCCAGGCCCCAGTGAGAATTGAACTCACCACCCCTGGTTTACTAGGCCAGTGCTCTCACCACTGAGCTATGGAGCCTTAATTCTTTCATGGCTGCTGAAGCTTGGGGCCACAGCAAAACTTTGAAGCCCCTGCGCTGATCCTCAAAACAGCCCACAGAAACTGCTGTAACATCGCTCACAACTTTAGTTCCTAGCTGCAGCTAGCTTCTGTTTACTATTTGCCTCACAAAAAAAGGACACACATTTTAAATAATGCAGTGTGTCAATCGTAGAGTGGGCTGTGGACTGTACATTCTGGCTACTTTCTCAAGTATTTTTCAAATTTTTACATAAAAAATAGATTTTGACTTAGTTTCTAAGAGCAATGTTTGTTTCCGGGGCATATATCCAAAACTATTCATGATACAGATTTGAAACTTGGCATACATATTAACAAGGTGATGGAGATGTGCCTTTTCATACTAGGAAATTTGAGAAATTTAAATTTTTCATGTTTCCATGGAAACAATTTCAGACTTCGTCTCTCAGGTTAGTCTGAGGTTTTGTTTCCAGAGCAGAACTTGAAAACTATGAGTGGTATGGTCTTGAAAGTTTGCATGTGACTACCTCTGAGTAGTTTGCCATGATCGTATAGTGGTTAGTACTCTGCGTTGTGGCTGCAGCAACCCTGGTTTGAATCTGGGTCATGGCAAAAAAAAAAAAAAAAAAAAAGCTACCTGAGTAGGCATAATTTTGGGTGGCATGGTGGTGTAAGTGGTTAGCATGGTTGCCTCACAGCAAGAAGGTTCTGGGTTCGCAGCCAGTGGGGGCCTTTCTGTGTGGAGTTTGCATGCTCTCCCTGTGTCTGGGTGCTCTGGTTTCCCCCACAGTTCAAAGACATGCGATTAGGTTAATATGGGATGGCCTTGAGCGAGGTACCTAACTCCCAACTGCTCCCCAGGCTCTGGGTATGTGTGTGTGCTCATTGCTCACGTGTGTGTGTGTGTGTGGGTTCACTGCTTCAGATGGGTTAAATGCAGAGAGGAAATTTCGCAAGTGTGTGATGAATAAAGTTGTGCTTTCTTTCCTTTATGTGTTGATTCAGTAATGTATATGTGCCTTTTGATACTAAGAAATGTGAGAAATTTAAATTTTTAGCTCACCTGGACCAAAGGTCTGGTGGGATTATCAGTCCCCCCAGGATTTCGCGGGCCTTTTTTGTGATTGTTGCGGGCTATAATGTCTGATGTTGCGGGGGGGTTTCCAAAAAATTGCAATGAAAGTTGTGGTGTTTTTTAGGTTTTTGTTGCGATTACATTGCGGGAGGAAGTGAAAGTTGCGAGAAATTGTTGCGATTTTCTCTTTTTGTGATTAAAATTGAGTGATATGTTAAATATTGTTATTACTGAAAAACTATTGATTAAAAAAAACAAAGACACTGAGAAATGGTCCTATAAACAACTTTACCAATATAAAAGATTACCAGGACTACAAAAATGCAGAAAAATAGGCTTTACTTATCCAAATGCTCCTGTTGGTTCAAAAGTTAAAGTGCATAGAACCTCACAGCACAACATGAAGTTACCTTAAAATATAATATAAATGCCTCAGCTTTCATGTAAGAAAAAAAACTATTAATACTAGTACTGTGTGCAGGCAGTCTCTCCTGAAGACTAAATTAAACAATAATTATAAACTAATAAAATAAATGGCTCAGGCTTCATAGAAGAAAAAACAATTTGAACAGAATCTCACAGTATGATGCTGAAGCTGCCTAAACAATGGAAAATAAAATACCATTTTGGCAAAAATGTTGGCATCCATTAATTTCTTGTATTAAGTAAAACAAATAATATAAAGTGCACACAGTCCTTCACTGTAAACATAACACACTTTCAGTAACAGAATTTAAGCCTACATAAACACTCATGCGGTTTACATGCACATCCAAATCGAGCTACTGTCGGTAATCGAGCTAAGGGTCCCAGCAGGGGTGCCAGAGAAATCCAATCCTACATGCACACAAGGAAATCGAGCTATTGTGTGAGGTACATTGTGCACCCGAGCCACAGGTGGCGCTACACGCCCCATCGTGTTGGTACACTTCCGGTTGTCGTCATGAAGAAGAGCTATTCAAGCGTATAAACAAAGTTATCAGTTCCGTGTTCACAAGAAGAGTGTTTGTATGTACGAATGGAAGTGTTCCTAATAAAATGGCCACTAAGTTGAAGTTGATCTGTAATGGTGAACATATTAACTGTTAGCCTGCTAACATGCTAATAACTTACCAACTAATTGGAAATGGGTGCGTACATGCCCAGACACAAGTGTTCCTAATAAAGTGGTGGCTAAGGTGAAGTCTCATGCCGACCGAGGCTGTTGTGTTTCCCGCTTGTGGTCTCGTCACTCGTCACTTCCGGAAGGGGCAGTGCTGAAGTAAGTAGCTCAACTACGTAGCTCGATAGGGTTTACATGCACTAAGTAGCTCGGCTACAATCGCATAATCTAGGTCACGTAGCTCGATTACGAGAAATCCAGTTCAGTTCAATTTCAGCCGAGCTAAGGTGTTTCCATGGCATTTAGAACTTCGATTTCAGTCGAGCTATGGCAGAAATTCGATTTTCTCTATGTGCATGTAAACGCACTGACTGACTCGCAGATGCTGCTTCTCTTGAATGGAAACACGGAAGTAAGCAGTGTTGCCAGATACTGCTGACGTTTTCCATCCCAAAATATGTTCAAAACCTGCCAAAATGCACTTGAAACCCCCCCAACTGGGCGGGAAACTGCCCAATCTGGCAACACTGGAAGTAAGGCGGAAGGTAGTTTGTCGACGTCACCTCAAGACGACGCCAACGATTGGTCAAATTTGCGGGAAAGTTGCGGTGATTGGATATAATTGCAACACCACCCTGAATTCGCGGGGATTGGTTGAATTTGCGTTGAAGTTGCAAATCGCAACATCGCGAAATCCTGGAGGGTCTGGCTTATGCCATGGGCTGCTGAGGTCAGTATAAAGAGGTAGGGTTGGTTTCCTGCAGCAGAATTTGAAAAATGTGACAAATAATATCTTGAAACTTGGTATATAGGGTGAGGGATATAGATTACTCTTCTTGTCTTTTTTAACTTGTAATTTTCTCAACCTCATGCTTTTTCTATGCACATCTCATGGAGTTCTTGTCCCGAGTTTTCTAGTGCTATGTAACCAGGAACTTACAGATATTTACAGCATTATCAGAATCCTTTAGAGCTTTAATTGAAGTATTTTTGTTGGTGTCAAAGGCTCGATGATAGAGACTTAAGTGTAACATGTTTTGAAGAAACTTCTCCTTCCTCAGCAGCAAGAACTCACAAGCACCACTTCTCTCAGGTCCCAATATTTTTAGATCAGAACCTGAGACGTGATCTTTCTCCCTTCAGGTCTGTCAAAGGCCCCAATGAGGATTGAAGGAGGAAATAAGAAACACAAATAAATAAAACACCCAGTTTCTTTCTCTCTCTCTGTGCAACCTTCACTCGATCCAGCAAACTTCACACACAAAATACATCACACCTCTTAAGGCCTAATGGCTTGGTGGCATCTCATCTCATCTCATTATCTCTAGCCGCTTTATCCTTCTACAGGATCGCAGGCAAGCTGGAGCCTATCCCAGCTGACTATGGGCGAAAGGCGGGGTACACCCTGGACAAGTCGCCAGGTCATCACAGGGCTGACACATAGACACAGACAACCATTCACACTCACGGTCAAGTTAGAGTCACCAGTTAACTTAACCTGCATGTCTTTGGACTGTGGGGGAAACCGGAGCACCCGGAGGAAACCCACATGGACACGGGGAGAACATGCAAACTCCACACAGAAAGGCCCTCGCCAGCCACAGGACTCAAACCCGGACCTTCTTGCTGTGAGGCGACAGCACTAACCACTACACCATGGCTTGGTGGCATCTTTCATAATATTACAAAGAGCAGCAGCTGGTTTTTTCCTCACCTCAGTGAAATAACAGGCTTCATTATTACAAAGTCAATAAATCAATCACATTGTAATAATAATAATAACTTGTCATACTAAATTATTTGTCATGATTTATACTTATTTACAGCAATTTCAGATCAGGCTAAATCTCCTAATGCAGCAAAACCACTTATAAAACAAATATAACAGGGAATTTAAACATTTAATAATGTGTTGATTAGATTATATTTTTACAGATTAGAATAACTGATTTTTCATAATTATATGAATTCTGCTGACAGTCGGAGTTGAAGACAGCAATTTCTGAAAAACCACTTTTAAAAACAAATGCAACATGAAATTTAAAGATTTATTTATTTATTCGATTATATTTTTACAGACCAGAATGATTGATTTTTCATAATTCCATGAATTCTGCTGACAGTCTGAGTTGAAGACAGGTTCCCCATGTGAGGCTGAATGTAAAGCCAGGATGCTTCAGTAAGAATCAACAATCTGTCAGTAACAATGGTGACACTGTCATGTGGTGCTGTGGGCTGGAGCTTCATGAACCTTTATGATGTGAACATATCATAGTACAGAAAGAATACTTTCACTCAGCTGAGACCATTCATCATGTTCACTGTTATATTCATGTGTCTGTGGCTTTCACTCGGTGAGTTAAATTTAACCTTTTTTTGTCACTGCAGAAATATTAAGTGTTGAATTAGTGATTTATTCTTCTGTGTGGTGGTCAGAAAAATGAGAATGTGCATGCTCTCTTCTCCATGACAGGTGACTCCATGGCAGCTTCAATAAAGCCACTTTTCACACATACAATTATAGATGAAGGCAGTGATGTTACTCTGTCCTGCAGCTACAAATCAAGTGATACAGGAAACTACCTGCACTGGGACAGACAAAATCTAAACTGGAGTGCCTTCTTTTTATATCCCAAAGTGGACATAAAAGTGACTCAATCCCACCACGTCTCTCTGCTGAAGTTGATGAAAAGAATAACCAAGTGGATCTGCTCATCTCCTCTGCTGCTGTATCAGACTCGGCACTATACTACTGTGCTCTGAAGCCCACAGTGACAGGAAATCCAACTGCACTGTACAAAAACTTTCACACAGTTATATTATTCTGAAGGCTGATCAACTGCTAAGGTTACACAATTCCAGATGATATAATATCAATATTATAATCAGTTAAAAATAAATAAATGGATGGTTTGAGAGGTCAATAAAAATATACACTCACCTGCCAGTGTAATCGGAACTTGTTCTTGATTTGAAGATTCCTGTTCTTGGCTGCAGGAGTGTAACCCAGCATGGTCTTCTGCTGTTGATTGCTGAGCTGCGTTTCTGCTCACCATGGTTGTAAAGAGTTGCTATGAGTTGCTATATCCTTGCTAAAAGCACTAAACAAGTTTTCAATAAGTTCATATACATCCCACTTTCTAAAGTCAAGATCCTGCAGAGTCTGAATTTTACAACAGTATTTGTGTGTTAGCTTTTTGTAATCCACAGTGATTTTACACAGTAAGGTGTGTTTTAATGAAATTAAGTCATTATTGAGAATTTCTGATATATATATATATTAGCCTGGTGGATACACAGTACAACTAGGAACAGCTATTACACATAATATAATCTTATACCTTTTATATATTTACTTAAAAATGAGAAAATTGTCATGTATGTGTGCAATCTACTTTCAGCGTTTCCTCTTTTATAATAAACTGTTTATTTGTGAATTATTCTTAAATGCTTCAATATGTCTCAAGGCTTGTAAAAATATTTCTGCAAACAAAGACTAAACAATGGGAGAAAATCTTTCAGCAACATTGGTAACAGCCGAACATTGGCACCAGTTACCAGTTCTGTTCATATGAACTTTCATTTCTGAGAGGATCCATAAGCAATACTCTTCTTTAACATAATGAGAGCATGAAAACTGATTCCATCATTGTCTTGATTGTTGGATTTTAAGTCATCCTTTTAATGTACTTCTTATGTTTAATGACAGTTTTTCAATGAAAAAATACTGTGTTTCACAAAAATGTTCAATGATTCCTTGATGACTTCTGCTAAAAGCGAGTTTGGATATTTGGGGTTTATTTTCTTTTTCCAGGTTTTTTTTGACAATCTATGTTTTTTAATTATACCAACACAAAAGCTATACAGCACAACAAAACAAAGCAAAGACAATAGACAAAGACAACAGTACACAAACAATGAACACAAGATGTGCAAGGAACCAAATGAATAGGTAGATTTTCAAAAGTGGAAATTAAATCCTTAAGTGATTTATACAGTACCAGTGATTTGTATCAGTTTTTTTTTCTATTACCATTTTGTACACCGCAGAACAATACTGAAGACACCAAAACTTTGAAAAAAAAAAACATATGGAACACACACAGACCTATGTGACATACAAAAAAGTTAAAAAAAAATTCCCACAGGAATGACAGACTGCAGAAGAAACAAGGGGATACAAAAATTAGAACAACAGGGACAATAGAAAGAAAAGAGCAGTGACAAAACCTACAGTACACAACACCTACACAATGATTGCAATACAAAAGAACAGTAAAAGATAGTGCAAAAACCCCATCATCCCACCAGCCAAGCAGGCAGGGGCCCAATACAGACACAGCAACCACCGATGGGCCACATCACCGCCTCAAGGACCCCAGACAGACCAAACACAGGGCAGCAAACGGGAGAGTAGACCCGACACCAGTGCACAGCTTTGTCCTCAAACTGCACTGCAACGACCTCATGCCATCTCTCCTGCACATCTAACATTGTGTGAGAGAGAGAGACAAAGATTTTGATCATATAATCAAAATCTCCCTATTCTTTATTCAGTTTTTTATTTCACAACTATTTTATACACTACACACAGATCAAAGCCTCTCTCTCTGTGTGTGTGCGCACTTCTAAGGGAGATCATTATCCACTTGACACTGTGGATAACAATTGAAATAATCAAGACTGCATGATTGGGGGGTAACAGCGAAATGAGCAAGCACAGAGAACACATTTACCTCATTATTTAGCTTATTATTTGCTCATTCTTTCATGTGAACATTTGTTCATTTAATTAAAAACGCGCTTGGAATAAAACAAATTGCCAACAACATAAAAGAGTTTCATTAATCAATTAGCACATTACATACGTAATGCTTCCAGATGATACTCTCTATTATTTTAAACACTTTATATTTCATTAGATTTTGGTTAAAAAGGAACACCATGTGACCTTACCGATTGGATTTAGCAACTACTAATGTTTATATCGGTGATGTGCCTGCTCAGATGGTGGCATGCTCTTGCTGAAATAGTTCAATAGGGAGAGCGTTAGACTAAAGGTTCTTGGTTCAATCCTGGGTTTCAGCACTAAGGAGTGTGGTGTGTGTTCATCTAAGCCTTTGATTTTTTGCCAGGTCGCTGTCAGTATATGCCAGTAATTTGGTGGTGAAAACAATCTAACCTCTGTTCCATGGTGTAATGGTTAGCACTGTGGACTTTAATTCTAGTGATCTGAGTTCAAATCTCTGTAGAGTTTTTGTTTGCAGATTGTCTCAACTACAGGGTCCTTTTGGTCAAGCAAGCTGTCATGTCCCAAACCCTTTGTTTCTATTAAAGTGCTCGTCTTACAAAAATTACATTACCACTGGAAATTATATCTTATAATACTAGACATGTTAAATAGTTTACTGTCTAAATTGTATTTTAATATGAGACCAGGGGCATGTTCTGTTTAGTTGGTAAAGTTTGGCTCTTTGAGTCCGCCATTACACGAACGCGTTCCTGGTAAGTTACTGTTCATTCAAATAAGTGATGTCATATGCAAAACGCTTGAAAGTTCATGGCATTTCTGGCTTCGTCTGCTTTGCAAAGTGCAGCACATTTTAAACTTTTTTTAAAATTCTGCAACAAAACTAAAACCAAAGCATGCCGCCTAAGGGGTGTGTCCTTCAAGGCTGTTCAAGTGTAGCCAATGAAAAAAGTAGAGTTTTGATCCATTGTAGCCCAAAGTCAGCAGGACACTTGCGGAATGAATGGGTTTGATTTGTACCAACAAAGAGAGGTAACTTCAAGCCGACAGGACAGTTTGGTGTCTGCTCCATACATTTTGCAAAAGATAAATTTGTGAGGCAGATTCACATAGAAGGATGTGAGCGATGTCTGGTACATGGAGTAGTTTCTACGATCTGGAAACAAAAGTCAGAAGCGCCATCCCAAAGAGCTCACCACACAGGAAGGGTCAAGCTTGTGTTTAACCTGTTGCTTGAATTTATGAGTTGTCCATCGGCGTCGCCAGACCCATTTTACTGGGGCACATGCCCCAATATATATCTGCTTCGATCCAATAAAATTTCCTGATCACATTTCAGAAACAGTAATGTATTTGGCACTGCAGAATAACCGTACACTGTAAAAAATTGCAGCCTCATTTAGTTATGTCCACTTACTACCTCTCTTTAACACAAAGAGCTCTGACAATTTTTGGATTTTGAACTCAACTTTATGAGTTTTAGAAAGTAAAACTTATTGCTATCCATTGTGTTGACTATTTGAGAATTTAGCAGATTTGTATGTGTTGATTGAACTTGGGTTTGTAAGTCATCAGTTGGAAAAAAAAGGAGAGGAAAAAAGGCGAGAAATTAAAACTTAGAGTTATTCATTGTGTTGACTATTTGGGAATTTGTCAGATTTGATTGAACTTGGGTTTGTAAGTCATCAGCTGGAAAAAAGGAGAGGAAAAATAAGGCAGGAATGGGAGATGGGAGCTACAGAAAAAAACAACTATTTGCAGTGTCTTTAAGGCAACATTGAAGAATGGGAATACATTGCAGAGAAGTCATATTTCGAATTCTATCCAAAATATACACATTTTGCAGTAAACAAGAAGGGACTTCTTCCACCGGTGGAAGAAGACTATTTCCCTAACAATGGCCTGTTAAAATAAGCGGAGCAATACAACACTGTCTGTACTGAGTGCAACTGGAAAACCGGATTGTCGAGAGATGCGTGAGTTTTTCATGCAGCATCAGTGCCAGCTGAGTTTAATAATCTTTAATTCACTATTTTTCCATTAACCGTCAGTGCAGTAATGTAATAACAGTAACTATGTAGGTTGTGTTTTTTAATAGCAGGGAAAAGCTAAATTCAAGCCTTTGATTATAAGCTAATGGCTTGGTGGCATCTTTCATAATATTACCAAGAGCAGCAGCTGGTTTGTTCCTCACCTCAGTGAAATAACAGGCTTCATTATTACAAAGTCAATAAATCAATCACATTATAATAATAGTAATAATAGCTTTTATACTAAATTATTTATCATGACTTATTCACAGCAATTTCTGAAAAAAACACTTTTAAAAACAAATGCAACATGAAATTTAAAGATTTATTTATTTATTCGATTATATTTTTACAGACCAGAATGATTGATTTTTCATAATTCCATGAATTCTGCTGACAGTCGGAGTTGAAGACAGGTTCCCCATGTGAGGCTGAATGTAAAGCCAGGATGCTTCAGTAAGAATCAACAATCTGTCAGTAACAATGGTGACACTGTCATGTGGTGCTGTGGGCTGGAGCTTCATGAACCTTTATGATGTGAACATATCATAGTACAGAAAGAATACTTTCACTCAGCTGAGACCATTCATCATGTTCACTGTTATATTCATGTGTCTGTGGCTTTCACTCGGTGAGTTAACTTTGAATTTTTGTTCTTGCAGAAATATTAAGCATTGAATTAATGATTTATTCATCTGTGTGGTGGGAAGAAAAATCAGAATGTACATGCTCTCTTCTTTATGACAGGTGACTCCATGGCAGCTTCAATCAAGCCACTTTTCACTCATACAATTATAGATGAAGGCAGTGATGTTACTCTGTCCTGCAGCTACAAATCAAGTGGTAAAGGAAACTACCTGCACTGGTACAGACAATATCCAAAATCTAAACCTGACTTCCTTCTTTATATATCACAAAGTGGATATAAAAGTGACTCAATCCCACCACGTCTCTCTGCTGAAGTTCATGAAAAGAATAACCAAGTGGATCTGCTCATCTCCTCTGCTGCTGTATCAGACTCGGCACTATACTACTGTGCTTTGGAGCCCACAGTGACAGGAAATCCAACTGCACTGGACAAAAACTTTCACACAGTTATGTAATACTGAAGGCTGATCACTTGTCAAAGTTACATAATTCCAGATGATATAATATCAATGATATAATGAGTTAAAATAAATAAATGGGGGGTTAGATCAGTCAATAAAATCTATATTCAGTGTGTCTTGGCTTGGGGCGGCACGGTGGTGTAGTGGTTAGCGCTGTCGCCTCACAGCAAGAAGGTCTGTGTTCGAGCCCCGTAGCTGGCAAGGGCCTTTCTGTGCGGAGTTTGCATGTTCTCCCTGTGTCCGTGTGGGTTTCCTCCAGGTGCTCCGGTTTCCCCCACAGTCCAACGACATGCAGGTTAGGTTAACTGATGACTCTAAATTGACCGTGAGTGTGAATGGTTGTCTGTGTCTATGTGTCAGCCCTGTGATAACCTGGCGACTTGTCCAGGGTGTACCCCGTCTTTCGCCCGTAGTCAGCTGGGATAGGCTCCAGCTTGCCTGCGACCCTGTAGAACAGGATAAAGCAGCTAGAGATAATGAGATGAGGTGTCTTGGCTCGGTCTCCTGCTCCAGATCTATGTTCACATTCAGGATCACACTTTTTGGTTGCTAAGAACAATGATTTCGTAGATTTTTGTTATTGTTGTCAATGGCTTCATAATATATTCAAAACACACACACACACAAATACTTTCAAGACTCATAATGGCCATTTTAGTCTTGCCTTGCCTGACCATAGTTTTCATTGATATCACTGTTTAAAGATCGTGATGGCCAAATGAGACTTCGAAGCGCATATCAAGAATAAGGGGGCAGATGAAGCTCCGCTTTGAGGCTTTGTATCGTTGAGCAGAAAACCGCATGACCCATGATAAACAAGGCCTCGGTTGTGATTCACTAAAAGGTTCATTACTCAGACTCTCATTCAGCAGACTTCACTTGCGACCTACTGCTAAGAGAAATGTACAGCATGTTTAATTTCTACCTCGCATCAATGTTCTGCCACTTTACATTATTCTTTGCATGTACAGTAATTTGCACAATGTTCCATTTTAAAATAACTTATGTCATCAGATTTTTTTGCTTGTTTGTTTTACTTATTTGCCCGTATGTTATTTGATGTTGACCCTCTGTCTCTCTCTTACACACACACACACACACACTTTGTGTCTTTCTATGGATTAATGATCAGTATAATTTTGTCTGCACAATAAAAAGGTGTACATAAACGGAGTAAGCTTTGTGTCCAGTGCTTGTGTGATGGGACTGTGAGTGCTACTGCAGCCATGCAATGCACAGAGTAACTTTTAGGGGAACCTTTATTGATTTTTGTTGAGGAACAGATTTTTTTTCACTGTGTGTGGATTGAGGTGATTCCTTTTCTTCGAAATTCCCTCCCCAGCCTCACGTGGTTCCCTCACGTGGTTTTCTTCTGAACAATCCATGCCTCGAGGCGGGGCTTCATCTGCCACACCCCCTTATACTCGACACGCGCTTCGGAGCCTCGGCTTCAGACGGCCATCACTACCGACCAATAATTGCTGATTATTGTCTGTCTGTGTTTTGTCACAGCATTAAATCATTATGTATTTTGTGTGTGTGAGCAGTTTAAGGACAGTTCCCCTAGCCTGGCTAACGCGACTTCAAAGCTCTCCGAGCATTTGGTCTGGCCAAGCTATTAAGCCAAACCGTTTCCCAGAGCCCGTGGTTGACCCGCCTCCCTGAAATGCCTCAGTTTGCTACTGATCGAAGCCAGAAAAGGCTGTGACGAAGCTTAAACCAATCACATCACTCTTTCCTCTGACGTATGCGACGCGACAGGGCTAACTGGTCGATTAAACTCTACCGAAGCCGGTCGGGAGCAAGGCAAAAACGTCCTTCCTTTCAATAAATACCTCCAGGGCTGCTCTTTGCTCCGTTTTCAATGAGAACTTCCCGTTGAATGCTTTCAATACAGCATCTACAGCTGTGTTAAAGGCTTGCCACTGCTCCATGTTCGTGATGTGAATGAAGCGCTTCCGGCATAGATTCTGTAAACAATCTATGGCTTCCGGTTGCAGTTCTACTACGTCACTGCCTTGAACACGCCTCTACCCAGGGCCGTTGGAGATGCTCAAAGTTGATTGGTTCCCGATTTTTCGGGAGCTTGGAAATGCTGTAGATAGCCTGCCTGGCCAGACTAAGCTCGGAACAGGCCCTCGTGTTGTGTCATGCTTAGGATGGGCGGGCCCAGGCTACAGTTCCCCATTTCCCCCTGATGAAGCGATCAGCCAGGATGTGTTTCTATCTGACACTTAAAGACATTGATTTGAATTAAAAAGTCTGCAAAGGGAATAAATCTGAATTAATAGTACAGATCTTTGCACAGATAACGAGAAAAGGTGTCATGAATTAAGTTACAGGTGTTTACATTTTTCCTAAACCTTTGTTTGTTAAAATTGCATTTTATATACTCTATGTTAATATTTATTTTTAAACCTTTATTTGTCATATGCACACTTCAAGCACAGTGAAATTCATCCTCTGCATTTAACCCATCTGAAGCAGTGAACACATGCGCACACACCCAGTGAGCAGCACCTTGCTCAAGGGCACCTCAGCCCAAGGCCGCCCCACGTCAACCCAACTGCATGTCTTTGGATTGTGGGGGAAACCGGAGCACCCGGAGGAAACCCACACAGACACAGGGAGAACATGAAAACTCCACACAGAAAGGCCCTCGCCGGCAGCTGGGTTCAACCCGGAACCTTCTTGCTGTGAGGCGACTGTGCTAACCAAAAGAACAGACATGCGATGAGGGTGGGACTCGAACCCACGCATGCAGAGCACAATGGATTAGCAGTCCATCGCCTTAACCTCTCGGCCACCTCACCCACATTTATGTGTGTGTTTATTTATTTTGTATGATGCAATGATCTTTGGACTTTGACAGAGTGAGTAATTCTGTCAAAGTCAAAAC
Organism: Neoarius graeffei; assembly: GCF_027579695.1. Taxonomy (NCBI): domain Eukaryota; kingdom Metazoa; phylum Chordata; class Actinopteri; order Siluriformes; family Ariidae; genus Neoarius; species Neoarius graeffei. Next base: position 30,936,461 of record NC_083569.1, read on the forward strand.
TCAGACTCATTAAAATATTTGTTGGAACATTGTTGCTGTATATTTATTTAATAAGCCTGTTATGAAAATGTGAAAACTACATATTCAGAAATAAATCCGTCTAAAATGCTCATCTGAAGTCTGACTGAAAATGAAATTATAATCATTTGAAACCAATCGCAGTAAATTTTGTGCTCCATTTTCCTGATCAGAGGCTAATTATAGGTGTGTGTGTGTGGGGGGGGGGCTTAAGAATTTTGACTTTTCCATGTTTTACCCCCTTAGAAATATGGAGATGGTCCATCTATGTGGGAAAATGTAAAATTTTATTAAATTGAACCTTGCTAACCCCCCTGTACATACCCTCTGAAAGTTTCTATTCATGACAAAGTACATTACAGTGCTGTTTAATACTAGAATGCTGCTTTTTTTAATGTGTTTTAAAGTTATCGATGAATGTGAACCTCTTCAGGTATGCCACTAGGTACGACTACAACATTTTCAGTGCAGATGATCATTATTTTAAGGTAATAAGCTTAGTGGTAAGTACCGTAACCTTACATTCAAGTAAATTAAACATATGATAATTCTGCTCTTTTTCAGCAAGTTTTAAAGTTATTGATGAATGTCACACTCTTCAGTAATACCTCAAATATGAACTATTTTTAAGCACAGAGGATCATTACTTAAGGTTACTAATTTAGTTTTAAGAACCAGTATGCACAAATGATTCATATCTGAATTATATCTCCCAGTGTATTAAATAGTCATTATTTGTATTCTTGCAGGTAAATAATGGCTTCTGTTGCAACACGGTCAAAAGCTAAGAAGATACGAGGTGTAGTAGAGTACATAGAGCAGGCTGAGTTCCCTTCTGGGATGCTTCCAACAGGGAAGGACATCATTCAGAATATGCTCGATCTGCTGCGGCCGAAGCGTGCTGGTCAAGCACAGAGATCCAGGGATGCTGCTGCTCAGTTGCTGGCAGAACTTGTTCAAGAGCACTGGTTATTTTGTAACTTATACACCATCCACACCAGACATATAAAGAAGCATATCCTGAAACTTTATGGAGAATTTATTACTCTGATTCAAACCTGTAAACAGAGACAAAATGAGGGTTTCTAACAACTCTTTTTGTGAGAAATAAATGTGATTACTTTGATTTTTGATGTTATATTTAAGAGTTATTTCCGTTAAGGAATGCTTATATTAGTGAAAAAGGCAGTTTTTGACTATTTGGAGGGGTTATTAACTTCAGAGGGTATGTACAGGGGGGTTAGCATTTTTCAGTTGGCCAAATATTGGTATTTCCATAGATAGATCATCTCCATATTTTGGAGGGGGTAGAAACAAATTTTTTGGTCTAACCCCCCTTATAGGACTGGATCAAAACACAGTAAATGAATTATTACATAATGCTGGTTTGGGACATAAACCTGTGTTTTGTACAAATCTTTTATTTCACTCAGAGGCGCTCTTACAATAGAGGCGAAGTAGGCAATTGCCTTGGGCCCCTCCAACTTTCCCATTCGGCAGGGGCCCCAGACCAGCTGCCCCTTCCCGAATCAGCTGGGGATTTGGGGGCCTTTGGACAGCGATCCATTCCTAAGCCATTGTGTTTGTAAATTGTAATTTTGTATGTTTAAATCGGAAACAAAGACAAAAAACTAAAATACAAAGGAATGAAGTATTTGTACACCCCCCCGTTTGTGTTGAAATGGACTATTCCATGCAATGATCGCGCGAGTCCGAAAACATTGCGCGAAAGACGAACGTGAACTGAACCTGAGTGAGCGAATTCAGAGAACTTCTAATAGCGACTGTGCTGAATTGTTTTGAACTTGTGATCAGCGAAATGAAGCGCCACTTTCCAAGTGGTGCTACGAAAAGGAGGAAGCAGGATGAGGCGAAATCAAAGAATGATGCACTTCCCAAGCTTACAACTTTCTTTAATGTGTCAACACCGTCGGTTGACTCGGATGTTGTAGCGGAGCAGGAGGAGCTGCTGTTGATTCAGGAGGGGCGCGAGCGGCATCAAGCTCCAACACAGCAGACGAGCAGCAGACTAATCTCATTCTCATCTCATTATCTCTAGCCGCTTTATCCTTCTACAGGGTCGCAGGCAAGCTGGAGCCTATCCCAGCTGACTACGGGCGAAAGGCGGGGTACACCCTGGACAAGTCGCCAGGTCATCACAGGGCTGACACATAGACACAGACAACCATTCACACTCACATTCACACCTACGGTCAATTTAGAGTCACCAGTTAACCTAACCTGCATGTCTTTGGACTGTGGGGGAAACCGGAGCACCCGGAGGAAACCCACGCAGACACAGGGAGAACATGCAAACTCCGCACAGAAAGGCCCTCGCCGGCCCCGGGGCTCGAACCCAGGACCTTCTTGCTGTGAGGCGACAGCGCTAACCACTACACCACCGTGCCGCCCAGCAGACCAATCATTCTGAAAAAAAACATAGCGGAGGTGGTGAGCGCGTGTCCCGTTTCTGTTGACCACCACGAAGAAAATGACTCTCTCATTCATTCACTCACCCTCTCACAAAACACTCTCTCTCTCTCACTCACTGACACATACATTCACATGGATATGGAGTTGCTTAGAGCCAAATGCCACCTCATCTCTCCTCAGTCCACACTTCTTACCTCCCCTCACTCACACACTCTCACAAACACTAACTCTCACTCACACACTCTCACACATACACTCACAAACACTAACTCACTCACACACACACACAACTATGTACATAGTTTTATTTATAGAATGTTTGAAATGTTCTGATCTTTAAAAAAAATAAACAGTGCTGGTTTTCCTGGCATTTTGGCAAAGACAGATGTTATCTGAAATTTTATTCTCTGTTGGGTTCCATCATGACTATTAGTTTGTGCAGTGCTACACTTTTTGTGTTCTCTGCTTTCCATCTTCATTTTGGAGTAAAGAAGTGTATGCAGGGTTTAAAGGGGAATGTTTTTTTTTTCTCCTCTCCAACCTTTACTTCCCTATAGATTAGCTTTACCTGCCTATCCACCATGCAGTCGGTACATTTTTTTTTTTGTTTCGGATCGGATGAGGGGGGCCCCATACATACCTTCGCCTGGGGCCCCCAATTTGCTAAATCCGCCACTGATTTCGCTCCTTTTGAAGAAAAGTCCAACTTTATTTACGGATAATGATCCACGAACCACAACAACATGCACTTGAAACCAATCGCAGTAAATTCTGTGCTGCTTTTCCTGATGGTAGAATAATTATTGGACTCGGACTGATGGGTTCGGAACCAAACAAAACCGCTTCCTCATAAAGTAACGCGGTGGAACAGAAAGACTTCACTGGCCAATCAGGCGGCACTTTCCTAATGAATATTCATGAAGTCCCCGCCCACCTTGCTGAAATTGAAAGGTGTTTGTGTTTAAATTAGTGCTGTCAAGCGATTAAAATATTTAATTGCGATTAATGTCGCGACTGTCATAGTTAACTCGCGATTAATCGCAATTTAATCGCACATTTTTGTCACATGAAAAACCATGTAATTCTCTTATCAGCATAAAAAAGTGAATGGGCTTGCTCACTGTTCGAACTACGGGGGTACTTGGGGGATCCGAGATCCCCTGAAACAGACATGAGATCCCTTGAAAACATGATTTGGGAAATGTTGGGGGGTCTCTAAAATATTGGCAAAATGATGTTTATTGACATAGCAATCGTGTGTAACGGGAAGCATTTGCATATCCGAAGTGAGCGCGCAATGGAGATCCGCGCTCTGAGACAAGCACAAGCACCCCGTACTTGATTGGGACAGGCCAAGTGCAGCGAGCTACTCTTTCTTTCTTTTACAGGCAAGCGAACGTGAGTGGGACAGGCAAAGTGCAGCCAGGTACTCTTTCTTTCTTTTACAGGCAAGCGAACGTGAGTGGGACAGGCAAAGTGCCGCCAGTTACTCTTTCTTTCTTTTACAGGCAAGCGAACGTGAGTGGGACAGGCAAAGTGCCGCCAGTTACTCTTTCTTTCTTTTACAGGCAAGCGAACGTGAGTGGGACAGGCAAACTGCAGCCAGGTACTCTTTCTTTGTTTTACAGGCAAGCGAATGTGAGTGGGACAGGCAAAGTGCAGCGAGGTACTCTTTCTTTCTTTTACAGGCAAGCGAACGTGAGTGGGACAGGCAAACTGCAGCCAGGTACTCTTTCTTTGTTTTACAGGCAAGCGAACGTGAGTGGGACAGGCAAAGTGCAGCGAGGTACTCTTTCTTTCTTTTACAGGCAAGCGAACGTGAGTGGGACAGGCAAACTGCAGCCAGGTACTCTTTCTTTGTTTTACAGGCAAGCGAACGTGAGTGGGACAGGCAAACTGCAGCCAGGTACTCTTTCTTTCTTTTACAGGCAAGAGAACGTGAGTGGGACAGGCAAAGTGCAGCGAGGTACTCTTTCTTTGTTTTACTGGCAAGCGAACGTGAGTGGGACAGGCAAACTGCAGCCAGGTACTCTTTCTTTCTTTTACAGGCAAGAGAACGTGAGTGGGACAGGCAAAGTGCAGCCAGGTACTCTTTCTTTGTTTTACTGGCAAGCGAACGTGAGTGGGACAGGCAAAGTGCAGCCAGGTACTCTTTCTTTGTTTTACAGGCAAGCGAATGTGAGTGGGACAGGTAAAGTGCAGCCAGGTACTCTTTCTTTGTTTTACAGGCAAGCGAACCTGAGTGGGACAGGCAAAGTGCCACCAGGTACTCTTTCTTTCTTTTACCAGAGATGCCTACTAGTACGGATTGGCCGTATTTTGTACGGAAAAGTTACGTAAATACGATGTTACGGCAAACAGTGTTATTCTGTACGGAATTATTATAAAGTCTTAAATTCCAGTGAGTTGTTTTTAAATGTCCAAGCGACTTTTTCAATCCATGCGCGATTCACGGCTAGGCTATTTATTTTTCCGACAACCGCACATGCTGTGTGTGACATGCGCAGATTCCGCACATTTGTTCGCGCTATTTTCGATGCGGTAGAATGGCTGTGCATGACTGGGTGTAAAAAGGGCAATGGATACGCGCACTGCAAACTGTGTAGAACTGACATTAACATCACTCATGGTGGTTGCGATGACTGCACGCGGCATGTCAACTACAAAAAAAAATGGAGTATGCTGAAATGGCGAGTCAGGCGGAAAGTAAATCTGGGGGTATCCAGCAGTTTTTTACGAAATCTGTGGATGAAAAGACACGGAACGTGACACGTGCTGAAGCGGTGATGGTTGACCTATGCTTGGAGTTGAACTTGCCAATTAGTGCCATGAAATGTGAGTTAAACTTATTCAATTTCTTTTTACATGTACAGTGATGCTTGAAAGTTTGTGAACCCTTTAGAATTTTCTATATTTCTGCATAAATATGACCTAAAACAACATCAGATTTTCACACAAGTCCTAAAAGTAGATAAAGAGAACCCAGTTAAACAAATGAGACAAAAATATTATACTTGGTCATTTATTCATTGAGTACCTTAAGATGCAAAACTGGATTTCAGCGTGCTATCAGTACACCATCCCGAACATTAGTAAGCAGGACTTAACAGACCTCAGGATCAAGATAGAAGAACGCTTCTTCACTGAACACCGCTAGCCGGACGCTGCTCCTAGTCCGCTCGGCCAGACACCAAAGCGAGACGCATCGTTGACCACGCCCAGGTGAGTTGGCAATGCACTCGGGTCACTGCTCAAATGCCTATATTCGCTGATCAAAGGAAGACCACCGCCCCGTTTCAGGCCGAGAGCACAGGGGCCCTGGCGAAACCCATCCGCCACCAGCCAGGCAACACTGGACGGGCCCCAAATTTCACACCACACGTAGCCAGCAGGATTCGAACCTGCGCAGGGAAACCCCAACGGATTTCAAGTCCATCGCCTTCACCACTCGGCCATGACTACTGGAGGTGCCGAAATTCAAGTGCAACAAAAAATTGCTTTGAGCAACTTTTTTTCTTTTGCAAAGGCACACCAGCCAAAGCCTCCATTTTCACGCCACGAGGCCCATCAACAACCCGCTGCAGCAAATGTCAGAAGTGGGATTCGAACCCACGCCTCCAGAGGAGACTGCAACTTGAACGCAGCGCCTTAGACCGCTCGGCCACCCTGACTCACCACACCTAGCACGAATCCGGCGTGGAACATGCTGAGGTCTCATGCTGCTCTCACGCGTGGGCCATGCGCTTGGCTCACTATTGCAATACTCTGGGCAGTGCTTTTACAAGTTTGCAGAAAACACGGACTTTCCGGCAAACGTTTTACGGCCGTGCTTTGACTTGACCTGTCCGGGAGAGGAGCCCTTTCCGTTTCGGGCAGATTCCTGGACTTGGACCCGCTCCGTCTTTTGCCAGACAAGCTCGGGTAAAAGCCGCCACAGAACAAGGCTCCGGCTGCCTTTCAACAAACCCGATTTCAGATGGCGTCGGCAGCACACTCAAAGCAGCGTGGGAGACGTCGAGCGGACGTCGAGGACATCGCTTTAAGCAGGTGGCCACGACTGCACACGGGGCCTCGGGACAGCGTGGACGAATTATCAGGAGACGCTTCGGTGCACTTCATTTCAAAACGCATACGCTTCAGGGAGGCAAAATCCTCAGGTTGGACGTGAACGAGCCTACGGCCTAGCCTAGTTGATTCACTGGATGTACAACCGTCTGTGGGCAGCGCTGTTAAATAAAGCCAGTCTTGTAAAATGAAACCCTAGAATGGACTGCAATGACCAGTTTTCACCCATCGTATGGCAAAGGGAATCTCAAACTTACTCGTAAGCATGCTAAATTACGTAGGGAAACCTCAAGACATCCGTTTCAGCACCTTAAGATGCAAAACTGCATTTCGGCGTGGTATCAGCACGCCAGGACGTAACTGACATCAGGACGGAGACTGAAGAACGCATCCCCGCTGGATACCGCTAGCCGAACACTGCTCCTTAGTCCGCTCGGGCACACACCAAAGTGTGCTGACTGCTCAAATACCTATGTGCGGTGATCAAAAGAAGACCGCCGTCCTGTTTCACACCGCGAGCACAGGGGCTCAGGCGAAACTGATCCACCGCCAGCCAGACCGACACGGGTAGCAGTCGACGTGCTTCAAGTCTCACACCGCACGTAGACAGCAGGGTTCGAACCTGCATGGGGAAACCCCAACGGATTTCAAGTCTGCCGCCATGAATACGGGAGTTGCCCAAATTCGTGAGCGACAAAAAAAAAAAAAAAACACCGCTTTTTTTTGGCAAAGCGACACCAGCCGAAGACTTCGATTTCACCCACGCGATGGCAAACTGATAACAGTTCACCAAACTCTTCAAGAAAGACTTTGGCTGAATGTCTCGGAGGCCTATAAATAGTTAATAATAATATGTTAGGAGAGCATGTAACAAGTGCACATAAGTGTTCAAAGGACGTAAAATCACCAAGTGAGGATTGTTTACATTGAAAAGAGACTTTGAATATATTTGTGATCCCTCCACCTTTCCCTTGTCGAGTAACATCCAAAAAATTTAAATTTGGGGGAGCTGCTTCGATAAGGGTGGTAGCACTATTTGCTTGATCCAGCCAGGTTTCAGTTAGAAGCAAAAAATCAAGATTGTGTTTACAAATAAGATCATTAATTAAAAATGACTTGTTTAAAAGTGATCTAATGTTCAGAAGTGCTAGCTTTACAGAAATTCTAGAAGCAATATTTGGTTGTGCACTCTGATGCTGTTTTAAAACAGGAAGGAGAATAGATTGGTTCACCCCCAGGGTTAAATGTGCTCTATGTTTTCTGTTTCTTATCGACACAGGAATAGTGTCAACATCGGGTCCCAACTTTTTTTCAACATTACATCCATTTGCAGGGACCCAGACTACATCAAACAAGACTTTCTAAATGTTCCATTTGGTTTGAGGGTGAAAGGACTGGAGATGACATGTATCTTTTGGATGGTGAAAAAGATTTGTAGCCAGCTGAAAGTCCTGGACGAACACAATTTTGATGAACTGGGTACACTGCTTGTCGTGACAGATTTGGGCTGGAAAAGGAAAGTGTAGCCATTGGGAGCAGTTTTTTCATGCTATTTGGGAAATCCATCCGAGGAGAAGTGGAGTCGTCTGTCCTTGAATGTTGGGAGGCCTGCAAGTCAGATCTTTGTGTGTCCTTGATGACGACTTGCAAAGATGATTGTTTAGGCTTTGTAACTATGTCAGTCTGCGACATCTTATCAACTGTTTTCCTCGGTGCTGGCTGAGAAAAGATTGCAAGTTTGTAGTGGTCTGCTAAGACTTTGGCTCCAATCCAGCTGAGTTCAGTGCTATTTGGCTTGTAAAATTCTTTGCGATTCCAAAAAAGATTAAAATTGTCTATGAAATTCATACCAAATGAAGAACAAGTTTTTCCAAGCCAGGTGTTAAGACTGAAGAGTCAAGAAAAAGCAAAACTTCCTCTCGCTGGGAGTGGGCCACTGATAAAAGATTGAATTCCAGTCTTATAGAGCTCAGAAAAAAGTTTTCTGAAATCATCTTGGACAAACAGCTGTTCTCTGAAAACATCATTTGCTCCCACATGTACAATGATACGTTTTATAGTTTTATGCTCGGACATGAGTTTCAAAATGCTGTCTTTGGTGTCAGAGATGGATGCATTTGGAAGACAACAAATAATCATCTCATAACCTTTTAATTGTCTTACAGTGGAATCACCAAGAACAAGGGTTGTGGGATCAGGTGGTGTTACGAGCTGCTTTTTGCCTCTTCTCACAGCTCTTCGATCTTGGTGTGATCTCTTTTTACTATGTGTTTGTCCGCTTGACAAATCCTCTTCCACATCCCTGAGGCATTCAAATTTGTTCTGAAGCCTTATAGGCTGTGGATTTTCCATAGGATTGTAGATCCTATTGTAATTTGTAGAACGAGCTGGTGTTGAAGTAATTACTCTTCTGTTTTTGTTTTTTGGCTTAGCACCCATCATTTGCCAGTTTTCAGTACTTACAGGTTGAGTTATGAATTCTTCCACTTGGTCTGCAATGTCCTCAGTCTGTCGGAGCACAATCTCTGCATTCTCAGCCACTGTTTCAGTACTCCTTTCCTGAGATATCGCTTTTAATTCGTCCGTCTTTGGCAGAGCATTAATCTTTGATTCCAGAATAGAAATCCTCTGTTCTAATTCCATGCATTTTCTGCAGGATTTTTTGCTTCCTGGCATTTAAAAAAAAAAGGTGGAAATTAAATTAAAATTAAATTAAAAGCTTATAAAGATAAAAAATAAAAAAAAGAATAAAATAGTGGAAAGTCAATGAGAAAGTAAAGTATAGAAATAAAGATTAAGAAAGCAGGAGCAAAGCAAAGAAGCGTCCTACTCGCACCATGGTCCTAACAGCACCATCATAAAGAAGAAGAAAAGAAAAATAAACAATGATATTAAATGAGGCTTTGGGCAAACTGAATGAGCCCAGTGCTGTAGATTCACTCAGCGAATCAGGAACAGCCTTGTCAGATGATTACACAGAGTGACCCGCCCCCTAGTTATAATCTCCATATGGACTAATACTAACCCCATTTCCAGAAAAGTTGAGATATTTTCCAAAAAGCAATTAAAACAAATATCTGTGATGTGTTAATTCACGTGAACCTTTATTTAACTGACAAAAGGACAAAGAAGAGATTTTCAATAATTTTACTGACCAACTTAATTGTATTTTGTAAATATAAACAAACTCAGAATTTGATGCCTGCAACACACTCAAAAAAAAGTTGGTTTATCCAATGGTTATTAGATGGTTTCAAGATGGCGGCATGTATGGATGCAGCAGCCCCTCGCAAACCCAATAACATGGTGTTTTGAAATGTTTCTTCATCTATGTCTACATGTCTGTATACATTAAGACACAAGTACAGTCGCCAGTTTCTGGTGAATATTGGCAGAACAAGTGAACACAGCTTGACAAGCAGCACAAGAACAAAAACTCTAGAGCCTCAGCCGACTCTGCCAGAACACAACATCACTGACTTCAAGTACTGTTTCCTATCAGGAGAGGGGGCACTGCAGGCATTGTGAGAGGAAAAGGGAAAGTGCAGAGGGACACGGGCTAGGCTAGCAGCTTATCCAAATAGACCGGCAGTACCATCCATCATATTCGCCAATGTTCGTTCCATAGACAATAAGATGGACCATGTACACCTTCTGAGAGCCTTCAGTGCGACACGAGAAAATGTGTTTGTATTTTCACAGAAACATGGCTAAATAACACCATCCCGGACTCCGCCATACAGCTAGACTGGCTAATGTGCCACATAGCTGACGGAGCCTGGGAAGTGGGAGGTAAGAATAAGCAATGCTCAGTGTCAGGATATGATAGTGGTTTCTAAACACTGTTCAGCTCTGGTGGAGTTTATGATCATGAAGTGCTGAACTTTTTACCTGCTGATGGAATTTACAGCTATTTTGTTAGTAACTGTATACATTCCACCCAGCACTAATAACAGCAATAGAGAGGCAGCACTAAGTGAACTGTACCAAGCTATCAGTGAGCAAGAGCCAGCCCGCCCAGATAGATTTCTTATTCTTGCTGGGGATTTTAACTCTGCCAATCCAAAGTCTGTTTTACCCAAGCTACACAAACATGTTGATTTCCCGACAAGAGGAAATAATATACTGGACCTTGTTTTCACTAACAACAAAGGAGCATACAAGGCTGCCCCTGTCCCCCACCTCGGACTCTCTGACCACATCACAGTTATGCTAAAGCCAGCATACAGGCCAAGGGTGAAAGTGACCAAATCAGTTCTGAAAGAGATACGTGTGCAGCCAGAGGTGCTACTTCTGCACTTCAGAACTGTTTTGACATTACAGACTGGGACAGTGATGCAGGCAGCCATGTACAACCAAAACATCGACCTACTAACCCTTCACACACCTTCTTCGGTCCTCTGCCTTCTGGAAAAAGGTACCAGAGCCTCCAAGCTAGCTCCACCAGACTGGCGAACAGCTTTATATACCATGCTGTTGGGATGCTGAAATCTCTCTCTCTCCCCTATCTCCAAATAACTCAGTCTGTTACTCCAATTCATCTGTAGTATTGTCAAGTAATAAAGCACTTGTCACTTTATGACACTTCCTCACCTCAACATCTGCTCACTACTCATCCTGTAAATGGATCATGATTTGCATATTGCAGATACTCCCATATCCTTAGCCATTTTGCACTGTTACTATTACCATTTGCACTAATACAATTTGCACTATTTCTGCTTGTGTGGTATTGTATGTGTGTGCTTTTTTTTAAGATCAATGCTTGTTTTGTTTGTGTATTTATGTTTACACCGAGGGTCTTGGAGAAACAATATTTCAATCTGTGAAAAAGCCTGTTTGCATTGATCCGTCCTCCGTTGCATAGTTGCTCTGTTCACTAGATAAGCTCTAGTGCTCCCTTTTTAGTGAGCTCAGTCAGCAGGCTGGTAAAGTCCAAAAAATTAAGAAAAACCTCCTGTAATAGCCAGCCAGCCCCAGGAACTGCCTCACCCCCTTTTTGGTCTTGAGCAGGCCACAACCACTGCATTCTTATCAATTTAGGGACGCACCTGCCCATGACCCAAGTGAAAGCCCAGATACTGTACTTCCACCCACCAAATTGCACACTTCCGTGGGTTTGCTGTGAGTTGTGCATATTTCAGTGATCTCAGGACAGCCCTTGGGTTTTGGAAATGCCACTGCCAATGTCCCTGTGTGCTCGTGACAGGAATTGAACTATGATGCAATGGCTGGAGCGCACCTCTGCAGAGCAGGGACCTAATCTGTGAGCAATGTCCACTGAGTAAGCCAGCTGGTTCACGATGTCCGGGGAGACGTGTTTGAAAATGTCAACAATGATATTCTTCACTTTCTCACCTGCTTGCTCCGGAATGCCAAACACTCATAGATTCCATCTTCTTTTATAGGCATCCAGGTCACTGCATTGTTTCTGAGGACACTGTTCTCTTTTTCTAAGATGTGGACTTTACTTTGTAAGGTGATGACTTGATTTGTCACATCTTCTACCTGTTTCCCCATAGAATCAAGAACGTCGGTGACACTTTTAATGGAATTTGTCTTATCTTTAACCTTTGCCTCAAGTGACTGCAGCCGTTTGAGAGATTCTTCTTGCATCTTTTCAATTCTTTCCATTATTATTAGCAAAAGCGAGATGGGCACAGCCTCTTTATAATCCTCGTCACTGGCACGTGTCTTTGACCTTTTGGCTGGTCATGGTTTCAGAGTTTCTAGTAGTGGCACCAAACACTGTTCCATTTTGTCTTGTAAAGCATCTGATTCAAACTTTTCACTCAGAGACTTTCTGGCATAGAAATGCATTACAGCCAGCTATCTTCCTCTGTTTCCATATTGACGGATAACCTGAAAAAAGTAGCAAGTATGCTTACCAACTCCTGTCGGTTTAGTTTGTATAGTGATATGTTCACTTCTCCTTTAGTTAGCAGGTTCACTGAATGGTTAACTTGAGGCACTAGTTGGATAACCGTGAATAAAATGAAAGAAAACAAGGATTAAAAAATTGTTTCTGAGCGAGGTCCTTGTAGTCGCTATTTAGTTTATCAATTAGGTTCATTCTAATCAGCCCTTAAGCATATTTAGCAATTCAGCACATTAGGTTTCGTTTATCATGTTGCGGAGCTACACAAATCACATATTATACTGACTCCATCTTGGCTGCCCCCCTGTTGCTCTTCTTCTTCACGAGCAACTTGGCTTGTATATTTGTCCACCTCTTTCTCCATAGCTATAGGTTCTAAATCATCCTCAGACAGCCAACCAAAGATTGAGGACGAATTTGAAGAGCCTTTTTGTCTCTTTCAAAAGAATTGGTTTCAAGAATGGATGCCACTGCAGAGAATAGTATAGAGTCCATGTGGACACAAAAAAGGCATTGGTGCACATGACGTGACGCATGCAGCACTGCTAACCTGTAAATCACTGCGATCTAATAATGGTGGAAAAGTTTAGTGATTTTTGGAGCAGAATTCATATGCAAAAATTTATTTTTTGAACCAATTTTTTATTTATATGCTAACTTAGAAGAAGAAACCTTTATTTGTCACATGCACACTTAAAGCACAGTGAAATTCATCCTCTGCATTTAACTCATCTGAAGCAGTGAACACACGCACACACACCTAGAGCAGTGGGCAGCCACACGACAGCGCCCAGGGAGCAGTCAGGGGTTAGGTACCTTGCTCAAGGGCACTTCAACCCAAGGCCGCCCCATGTTAACCTAACTGCATGTCTTTGAACTGTGGGGGAAACCCACGCAGACACAGGGAGAACATGCAAACTCCACACAGAAAGGCCCATGCCAGCCACTGGGCTCGAACCCAGAACCTTCTTGCTGTAAGGCAAAAGTGCTAACCACTATGCCACCCTTTAAAGTTTTCAAGCCAGCCAGGAGTCAAACCTAGAATCTTCTGATCCATAGTCAGACACGTTATCCATTGCGCCACTGGCCCTATAACTTAACTACCATAACTATAACTTGACAGAGCACCATGTACAGACCATTTCACATGCTCATTCACACATAGGGACATTTTATCCCAGCAAATTTCCTACAGTCTTGTTTTTTTGGAGGTGGGAAGAAACTGAAGAACCCATGTGGGGTGAACATGTAAAACTGCACATGTGTCACAGTGCTGCCAGTAAAACAAATACTCATCAAATTATCAAATTTTTACAAATTGTCTGCTTAAAATGTGTTGTGGTGTGCTGTTATGTCATTTTTTTTATCATAAAGAAATCTTTGTACCCTCATGGTACAATTCCATATTCCTCAATAGCCAGTGCACTAAAGACAAGGCTTGGCTCAATTCTCATACCAGAATTCCACAATGACTGTGGACCCATGAGCCTCTCTGTTCTGACTGGAGTAATTACACTGTTGGATTGTCCTGAGGAAGGGCATCTCATTATCTGAGTCTATTAAATCCACATATATAATACTGAAACTGTATATTGTGGGAATCAGAATATTTTGACTCTTTTCTACATTGTAGAACAATACTGAAGACATCAAAACTATGAAATAACACATGGCACATGATGATGCTTTGCACACTATTGGTATTATCTTAACCAGCTTCATGAGGTAGTCAGTTAACAGGTGTTGCCTCGTCAAAAGTTAATTAGTGGGGTTCCTTGCCTTCTTAATGCATTTGATATCAAACAGTAAATAGTAAATAATAAAAATACAGTAAGTAGCTCTATTTGACACTGGTAGTAATCCATATTATGTCAGGAACCGCTCACCTAAGTAAAGAGAAACGACAGTCCATCATGACTTTATGACATGAAGTGTCTTTTAATGAATTAAAAAAAAAAACAACCTTTGAATTAGGTGTGTCCAAAAATTTGACTTGCACTGTATTTTTTGCACAAATATATTAATTTTCAAAATTAAAATAATCTTTTCAACAGCTAATAATTTTTTTTCTTTCTGTAATGTATGCACTGTATGTGTAGTAAACATTTATGAATTTATAAAGGGTTTTCTCCTTGGTGAACACTAGATGGAGCAGTCAGCTATCTTATTGTGGGCAAAGTACTGAGAACCACACAACCCTGCTCACATCCTCCAGAGATGTTCAGCTCTTTGATGAAGAACATGACTTTTCTGCTTGTGCAGGCCTTTGGCCCACGCAAGATCTCCGCTAACAATAAATCTAATGTAGTAATTTTTACAATTAAAATGATTCATATAGGTAGCGGTCTGAGTGAATGACCTTGACATCTGTGACGTCATCGCAGGAAGGCTATTGGTCTCTTCGCCATTTCCGATATACTAAAACACAGAGCTGACTGCAACTTCGAGCTTCCATTTTGAGCTAATTTATCACCATGCCACATAGATGTGTTCCTGGCAAGTGCAGCAACATGACAGAAGGTGGATTTACATTGCATTCATGGCCCAAGAATGTTCAAACTGCAAAGATTTGGACGAGTTTTGCGAGAAGTTCATGGGCACATTGGGCACCTACGAAGTGGTTTCTCCTCTCCTCTGCTCTGCACATTTTACTGAAGACTCGTATGAAACCTCTGATCTGTTGATGAGCGTTGGCTATAAGCCCATACTGAAAGAGGGTGCAGTACCAACAATTAAAGGAAAAGAAAACTACAAGAACAGGAAAATAAGTTCAGTTGCACCAGTTCTCCCAGAGTGTGAGCTGAGGGTTGTCGGTAAAACCTGGGACGGGACGGGATGGGACATATTATCGCTCAGGCAGTGACCTCCTCGCAGTTGTTGGTAAAACCAGTGACGTCCCGTCCCGTCCCATCCCGGGTTTTAGTAATTGCCTGAGCTGAGCAGTAATGGCGGAGTACTCAGTACGGAGAAAATGGAGAATGAGTGGACCAGCCATCTGATTTCTCTGCTGGATATGCTTGCCTCAGCAGCAATATCCTGCCCTTATGTGGAAGAAGCAAATGAATGGAGAACTGACCGAACAACTGAAAGTCAGATTGTTTCAAAACAATCAGCCACAAGGTCAGCCTTCAAGAAGTGAGAACACAGAAGGGTAAGATGCGACTCTCATTTGGATACAAAACAACAAAAACAACACTCGTTGTTTACCTGCATTTAGATTAATACATGGGTGCTGTACTATGGCTGCCCACTGCTCTGGGTGTGTGTGTGTTCACTGCTTCAGATGGGTTAAATGCAGAGGATGAATCTCACTGTGCTTGAAGTGTGCATGTGACAAATAAAGGTTTCTCCTTCTTTCTTCTGAATGGTGTGAACAAATACACAGGTTGTGTTAATTTTAAAACTACACATAACTATGGGTAAAACAGCTGACATATTAACACAAAATGTGTAAATTGAAGTGCTACACAATTTGTGTAAATCTTCCACAAGGACATCTTAATCTACACTAAGAACATTTGATTAATTAAATCATTTCCCTGATTGATTTAAAAATACATGATAACTGGGCTTGGTACTGAGTGAATATTGAAAAGTAGGAACTATTAAAACACGACACCTTTTGAGAGTCGCTGGACTTTGTTTCTGTTTCCACTGATCTTCATCCAGAAATGTAACTGCTAATGAACACTACATGTAATTTCATTAATGATATTCATAATTAATGATATTCCTTACAGTAATTTCATTTCATGTTCTGAGATCATCACTGTTCTGATACACAACTCTGCTGTAGAGCCCTGCACTCCCGCGGGAGTCCCACGGGACCCGCCGCAAAGCAGTGTGGCGCGGGACAAATTTTGAAAGCTCATTGCGGGTGCGGGCGGGACCGGAAGTGCACATATGCGCGCACAGGCGGGAGCAGGAGTGTACATATGTGGCACTAGCAAAAACGGTGATAAGCTGCAGTCCCACTAACTAAAAACGTGTTTGAAATAAAATTTATAAATTATTAATTTATGTCTATCATATATAATTTGTGCTGGATATTTTATTTGGCATTAATAAAAGCATTTTAAGATACCTAAATTTGCAGATAGAGTGAGGAATGGCATCTTAAATTTGCCATTGATCACTCTAATGATTCGCCGTTTACACCCAGCTATCAAGAGAACCATGAGTGAAGTGATTTACTGCTTATGTTAGTCTACCACTCTAATCAGAGAGACAGGTTACACAGTGATGGTAGGCTTGACTCAATGCTATCCCAGAAATCCTTCCTGTAATATGCAAATTTGGCTGTCCAATCAGAGGCGGCCAAATTTGCATATTACAGGAAGGATTTCTGGGATAGCATTGAGTCAAGCCTACCGGCACTGTGTAACCTGTCTCTCTGATTAGAGTTGTAGACTAACTCAAGCAGTAAATTAATTCACTTCTCTTACTAGCTCTGCTTTGCAATAAAAAAAAAAAAACACCATTGGTACAAAGCAAGCCCATTCACTTTTTTATACTGATCAGAGAATTACAATGGTTTCTCATGTGATAAAAATGTGCAATTCGCAATTAAATATTTTAATCGCTTGACAGCACTTATTATTATTAGAGACGCTACATGCTAAATTCAGAAATAAGGTAAATAATAACAAACGTGAATGTGAGCTGTAGATATTTATGCTCAAATCCACTCAAAGTAGGGGGCGGGGCACCATCACGCTGTGTCAAGACGAACTTTTCTGAGAAATAATGCGAACGTCTGCATCATGCGGGATTTGCGGGCGCGGGCGAGAGCAGGACAAAATATGGCAGGCACGGGCGGGAGCGGGACTGAAAATCATAATTTTTTTGTGGGCGCAGGCGGGAGCGGGACTGAAAATCATAATTCTTTGCGGGCGGGAGCGGGACTGCACAATGCGGGCGCGGGCGGGAGCAGGACTGAAAAATCCGACCTGCGCAGACCTCTACTCTGCTGCAATGCACATCTAGATTCATGTTTTCAAGCTTGCTGATGACACAACAGTGTTGAGCCTCATCAGCAAAATGATGAGTTTACATACAGAGAGAAGGTGGGCAGTTTGAGGACTCGTGTAGAAGCAACAACACCTGGACATAACAGCAGATCTTATTTTTGACCTCAGGAGGATCCACAGTGGTTAATGTGTGTCTGCTCATGTGATCATGGGATTCTACGAGTCTTGGGTTGCACATCACTGAGGATCTCATCTGGGCCAAAATAAATCCCTGCAATGTCTTAATTTCCAGGAGAGACTGTACCCTCAGGACATTCATGGGAATAATAGAGAGCATCCTGCACAGCTGTACCACTGTAGCACAGCTTAAACAATTACATAGAAAACATTACAGAAAGGTCCACAGGGTGTGTGGTTGAGACCAATTCTGAACTTGAGTGATGTAGCTGAGGCTCTGTACAAGTTCAGGAGTTTCATCAAGTTCACTATTTGCTGTCACGATTTTTGAATTTAGAATTTAAAAAATGACTTCATTTTCCCAGTAACACTTTTTTTCAGGGTCAACTGGGATGTAGTTCATTTAAAGAAACAAAACAAAGCAAAACAAAAAAATCCTTGGTGTGTTAAAGTCTTTCACCTTTCTCCACAAGATGGCATCATCAGTTATCTTACTGTGGGCCAAGCATGAGAACCCCACTCACATCCCTGAGAGATTTCAACTTGTTTGATTATGAATACTACTTCTTCCAGTTGGTCTCATTAGGGGTCGCCACAGTGGATCTGTTCCACATGTTTGATTTAGCAGAGGTTTAACACCGGATGCCCCTCTTTGGAGCTTCAGCAATGATTCTGATTATTCAATCAAGCTGAATAGTACAATTGTCAACTCATCATCAACACAATGACTTGTCTCTCTGAATTAATGAAGAAAACTGAAATTGCAGTCAGGCTATAAATACAGTTTATTAATAATGTGTGATGTGTAATATATTTGTCTCCAGCATGGACAAGCACATTACAGCTGCAGTGAATAAAATGGGCTCTGGACAGGTTCACTTGTAATGGAAGTGTTTGTGATTGGATAATGTAAATACTTTATTGTGCTTACAGAGTTTCATGCTGAAATGACAAATAGCAACCATGAGTTTTTTTTTTTTTTTTAGTCTTTCGGTTTATAAAGCAGAATAATAATATTAAAACCATATGAGGCAAAAAAAAAGACAGGAGAAAGAAGACAGGTAGGCCAGGCAGCACACTCGGCTACAGGGAGGAAATAGAAAAGAAATAAAACACCCAGTCAGTCTCTCTTCCTCTTTCTCTCTCTCTCTCTGCAACTTTCACTGGATCTAACAAACTTCACACACAAAATGCATCACCTCCCTTAAGGCCTAATGGCTTGGTGGCATCTTTCATAATATTATGAAGAGCAGCAGCTGGAACAGGCTTCGGTATTAAAGTCAATAAATCAACTGCATTATAATAATGTTAATAATAACTTGTGATACTAAATTATTTGTCATGATTTATACTTATTTACAGCAATTTCAGATCAGGCCAAAGCCCCTAATGCAGCAAAACCACTTATAAAACAAATATAACAGGGAATTTAAACATTTAATAATGTATTGATTAGATTATATTTTTACAGATTAGAATGATTCATTTTTCATAATTCCATGAATTCTGCTGACAGTCGGAGTTGAAGACAGGTTCCTCATGTGAGGCTGAATGTAAAGCCAGGATGCTTCAGTAAGAATCAACAATCTGTCAGTAACAATGGTGACACTGTCATGTGGTGCTGTGGGCTGGAGCTTCATGAACCTTTATGATGTGAACATATCATAGTACAGAAAGAATACTTTCACTCAGCTGAGGCCATTCATCATGTTCACTGTTATATTCATGTGTCTGTGGCTTTCACTCGGTGAGTTAACTTTGACTTTTTGTCACTGCAGAAATATTAAGTGTTGAATTAGTGATTTATTCATCTGTGTGGTGGGAAGAAAAATCAGACTGTGGGTCTGACTTATGTCGTTCTGGCTTGGTGGTGGAAATGATAAAAATATTATGTTCTCTTCTCTATGACAGGTGACTCCATGGCGGATTCAATAAAGCCACTTTTCACTCAGACAGTTATAGATGAAGGCAGTGATGTTAATCTGTCCTGCAGCTATCAATCAACTAGTACTACATCACCCACCCTGCACTGGTACAGACAATATCCAAAATCTAAACCTGACTTCCTTCTTTTTATATCACAAAGTGGATATAAAAGTGACTCAATCCCACCACGTCTCTCTGCTGAAGTTGATGAAAAGAATAAACAAGTGGATCTGCTCATCCCCTCTGCTGCTGTATCAGACTCTGCACTATACTACTGTGCTCTGCAGCCCACAGTGACAGGAAATCCAATGCACTGTACAAAAACTTTCACAGAGTTATGTTACACTGAAGGCTGATCAATTGCTAAAGTTACACAATTCCAGATGATATAATATCAATTATATAATCAGTTAAAATAAATAAATAAATGGGGGGTTAGTTTGGTCAGTAAAAATATGCACTCACTTGCCAGTGTAATAGGAACTTCTTCTTGATTCTAAGATTCTTATTCTTGGCTGCAGGAGTGGAACCCAATGTGGTCTTCTGCTGTTGCATGCTGAGCTGCTTTTCTGCTCACCATGGTCGTGAAGAGTTGCTATATCCTTCCTGGCAGCTTGAACAAATCTGGCCATTTCCCTCTGACCTCTCTTATCAACAAGGTGTTTCCACCCACAGAAGTTTTGCTCACACTATTTTTTTCGCATCATTCTGTGTAAACTCTAGAGACTGCTGTGTGTGAAACCCCCAGGAGATCAGCAGTTTCTGAAATACTCAAACCAGTCCATCTGGCACCAACACCCATGCCACAGTGAAAGTCACAGAGATCATACTTTCCCCATTCTGATGTTTGACGTGAACATTAACTGAAGCTCTTGATTTGTACCTGCATGATTTTATACATTGTGCTGCTGTCAAGTGATTGGCTGATTAGATAACTGCATAAAACAGCAGGTGGATGAGTGTTCCTAATAAAGTGGTCAGCGAGTGTACATGTCAATTTCCTGAGAAAATAACGAGTGGAAACACGTTAAACCACATTTCTATTTCTAAAACCATTTCCATTAAAATCTGTTGTTGTTTTTCCCCCTACTCAAAAATCTATTTTTTCCCCCAGAACCAAAAAAGTCTCAGGTTCCAGAAAACCTGCATTCATGACATTTTACATGTTCAGTCAATTTCCATATGTAGAAGGATATTACAGAGGATTTATGTTATATTTTATAATCAAAATGAAAAAACAAACAAGCTGTGACTGCCGATCATGTTTTCTTTGTTAAACAAAGAAATGATTTTCCAATAAATTGTACTGCAGAGGCCTCTCTATTGAGCGTGTCTTAACTGAACAATTTAACTAACAGTGTGAGTAAACTATTTAACTGTAACATCCAAAGACAAAATTTTTGGCTTTATGTTTCCAAATTCATACATATTTACTGATTTTCTGCTTTCCACTGGACACTTGTGTCAGGTGATGAAATCTTAAGGATATCACAGTGTATTCTGACACTTACGATCAGAGCAGAAAATATATGTTTGAATGAATTATGACCAGAAAATGAATGTTTTAATTTCCTTGTCACAATTGTACCATTTGTTTCCCTGTTTGTAAAACTGATTCCTCAATAAATTCAGGTTCATAAAATTTTATTTTGTATTCATGTTTTTTTTTAATTATTCTTAATTTTATTTGTTCATACAGCATTTTAGAAAAAATGAATTTGGAAAATATATAATATGAAATTTCTAAAATGTTTATACAATATTAGAATTTGTTGATGGTAAAATTGGAGTTTTAAAAAAATCCTGTTATTGAAATTTGATTTGTTACTGCCATTAATAAAAATCCTAAAAACAAATGACTTTTTAAATGTGTCACTAAGTAAAAACTTAAATCAGTGAAAATGTGTTCCAAATTAACAATATCATTAAAAAATGGTTGAACAAAACAGTAAGCCATGCTTCTTTAGAATATGCTCTCGATATTTTTCTTTCATGTTTACAGAGTCAGCACCTCCAGAAATGTACTGTGTGTTGGGTATTTTGTTTTAGTATAAATATGGAGGTGATTATCAGAAATCGTGCACTGATTCGTAGCGAAACTCGGATTATTTCTCGATAATCACCTCGAGAGACTCGACAAAATGGTGGCCAATCACTTTGTCACCGTAAGTGAGGAAGAATTACAGATTATGAAAAAAAATTGCTGTTCTTAAAGCACTAAAGATGCAATGAAATTAGGTCCACCTCCAGAAATGTATTGTATGTTGGGGATTTTGTTTTAGTATAAATTGGTTGTGAAATTTGGATTATTTCTCAATAATAATAATAATAATAATAATAATTTCTCGAGCGACTCTGCAAAATGGCGACCAATCGCTTTGTCACCATAGAATTACAGATTATGAAAAAAAAATGCTGTTTCTAAAAGCAGTTAAAGAGGCTACAATGTTTGGTCTAAAACTGTTCAAAGGTCAGGTAAAATTGTGATTTATTTATTTATTTCAAAATAAAGTATTTTATGTGAGTCGGCATAGATAAGTGACACACGTCTGTGTGCATTGCATTTGCCTGCTGCTTTTGAAGTTTGAAATAAATAATTTTTTTAGATGATTTTTTTTAAATAATCACCTGTGTATTTATATGAAAACAATTATCCGCCTGAAGCTCAGTGAATATCAGTGAATAATAACTCAGACCAAGTTGAACATATAGCTGATATAACCACATGGGCTCGGGATTACTTTGGCAAATCTTTGTCAAGCTCTACAATACAGCGCTACACTCACAAAATTTGATGCCTGTTAAAACTTTACTGTGCAAGAAAGAAACCTTATGTTGACTATTTCCAAATGTGCTGTCGACTTCTTTGGGCTTGGAGGTATCTGGGATGGACCATCACACAGTGGAAATGTGTATTGTGGTCAGACAAAACAGTATTCCAGGTATTTTTTGTAAGAAATGGACACTGTGTGCTTTGGACCAAAAATGAAAAGGACCTCCAGACTGTTCCTAGCAACAAATCCAAAAGCCAAGGTTTGTCATGGTATGGGGTTGTGTCAGTGCCCTTGGCAATGGTAACACACTTCTGTGATGGCAGCATTAATTCAGAAAAGTACACTGAGATTTTGGGGAAACATATGACAACTTTTCCAGGAACATTTCAACAAGACAATGCAAAACCGCATTCTGCACACATTACAAAGGCATAGCTGTGGAAGAAGAGGGTGCCTGTCCTGTCTGTCCCTGGTAGAAAATGTGTGGGGAATTTTGAACTGAAAAAATATGATCATGACGCCCCCATATTGTTGCACACCTTATGACCTGTTTGGAAGAAGAATGGGACAAAATAATACCTGAACCACTTCATCACTTGGTGTCTTCACTGCCTAAACATCTTTTAAGTGCTGTGAGAAGGAATGGCACCTTTAGAAAGTGGCAGAAGCTTTATAGTCCAAGCTTATTTGAAAATCTGTTGCAAGAATCAAAATTGAAGTAGGTGTTTATTTTGGGGGAAAAAACAGTAAAATTCATGAGGTAAAACATTAAATAATGTGCTGTTGTATTGTTTTGAGTAGAATACATGTCAAACATTATTGACCAATCTTTTTTTTTTTCAATTTATACTGCAGTTTCAACATACCGTCTAAACATTTTCTGACTTGAGGTTGTACTGGACACAGTAAATTTGAGTTTAAAAAAGTGATTTTGTTCAACTCTGGTTCAGCTGTTAGCAAATGACTATAATGGCAGTTGAACATCCATCTTCATTCTCATCTCATTATCTGTAGCCGCTTTATCCTGTTCTGCAGGGTCACAGGCAAGCTGGAGCCTATCCCAGCTGACTACGGGCGAAAGGCGGGGTACACCCTGGACAAGTCGCCAGGTCATCACAGGGCTGACACATAGACACAGACAACCATTCACACTCACGGTCAATTTAGAGTCACCAGTTAACCTAACCTGCACATCTTTGGACTGTGGGGGGAAACCGGAGCACCTGGAGGAAACCCACGTGGACACAGGGAGAACATGCAAACTCCACACAGAAAGGCCCTCGCCGGCCACGGGGCTTGAACCCGGACCTTCTTGCTGTGAGGCGACAGTGCTAACCACTACACCACCGTGCCGCCCAACATCCATCTTTCATACAAAAACCTCAGCTGGAGTGGTCACTGAGCTCATTTGTAACATTAGCTGTTTTTACACGATTTAAGATGTTAAGAACTACTTTCAGAAATAAAAAAAAAAATCACTCCAATTGCCACTTAAACAATACAGTAATTATAATTCTTTGTTTGTGGACCAAAAAAGTAAAACAAAACTGGAAAGAGGGTTATATTTTTGTATAAATGTTAAATCTTGAGACACAGCCCAGGCCTCTAACTCCAAAAGATCTATTTAAGAGGTGAAGTTGGATGCAGTGAGTTGATCAGCAACAGTGGGATTGTTCTGTGTTGTATTGGTGATTTAGTTCACTGTGATTGAGACTGTGAAGTGATGATCTGTACAAAGTTATGCTCCAACAGCAGAACTTCCTGGGTGTGGCCTTCTAGAAATGTGTTCCCTCATGTGTAAAGTTCAGCACATACAGCAAGCACTATTATACAGGATCCTCACAGAGCTGTGTTCAGAAATGGCTCGACTATACAACTTCCTGTACATAGTGAGATACATCCCACTGATTCTCACTGTCACAACAGGTAATTAACTTTCATCAGATAATTAACTGTATTCCTTAATACCCATGTTTTAAGCATAAATTCATGAAATGACTGTTTTTGGTTTGTTTACAAAAATACTTCACAGATTTATTTCTTTATGTTCCTCTTTACAACAGGCAGTTTCGCTGATAAAATTTGTCCGACAGATGAAGATGCCAACATTGTCAGGAAAGAAACAGACACTGTTACTCTGAAATGTTCATATGAGTCAAGCAATGATTACATTTATCTTTACTGGTACAAACAATTTCTGAACAGCGCACCACAGTTTTTACTGTATAAAGGCGCAAAGTCAAACTCAGGTGATGATAGCACTCCTGATGATCCTCGATTAGAGTCAAAAACAACCAGAGACTCCACTGAATTTACTATCAGAGGTCTAAAGCTCTCAGATTCTGCGCTCTATCACTGTGCTCTTAGAGAGGAAGCACAGTAATACAGAGTCAATGAAAGGCTGTACAAAAACATACAAATGTTACACAGGAAGTTTCTAAAACCTCATCAAAGATACTCCATTTATCAAATTGTTATCAGTTAACCACACACACAAACAAAGGTTGTGGTAACATCTGCAGCTAAAAGTAAAAGCAAATTAAAATAAAGAGGGTTTAAATGTGGCAAACTTTCAACAAGTCCACATTTATCACAGTAAATTCACAAATCTACATTTTTCAGAAATGTTTTATTGACGTTACCAGAGTCATTATATCAGGTGTTGTTGGTGTGAACTACTCTGAATTAAAGGTCCTGACATTTTCTGGCCAGTTTTCCCCATTATACATAGTGCTCAATTTTAATTATTTTTAATTAATAACTTATGCAGGTACATAAAAATGCATTTTATGCATGGCCTTTTACAAAGATGAAATGGATGAATAATAAAATGGCAGCAGTACATGCATACAATCATTCAGATAGAAAAGAAACTGAAAAAGAAATCTAGCCAAATCTTGCTCTTGACTTTCCCCACTATATCATTATAAGAGTCTTTGGTTATGTTCACATTGTCAGTCCAAATCTGATTCATGTATGTATCAGGTTTTGCAAATCTCTTTTGGGGTGACTGCTCTGATCAAATTTCAGGGGTTTTTTTCTTCCATTTGTGACTTTTGACAATATATAAAGTTCACATTTACGTCACACAGACAGGAAACATACTAGTTTGTGGTGCACAAAATAAAGCAGGGCAGGTAAGCCTCCTCTGTCTCAGATGCTGTGTCATTATTTTTATAAAACCTGCGCCATGGCTCCACATCACCACATGGTCATTACACTCCATTTTTTACATCATTGTTACAGCATTGATTACATCAACTACTTTCATGTGCAGTGCCATTATTATTAGCAACCAGTGTGAATAAGACTGAAAATGAGGATTGCCACACATAGATTGGATTTGATCACCTGCAATATATACTGTAGACAGTCAATCATGAAGATTGGATTCACATCAAATATGCCAAAAAAAAAAGGATTTAGACTGACAGTCTGAACGTAGCCTTTATGGCTATGCTATGTTTGGATTTTTCTGTTGTTTTAATTTAATATTGTTATTGTTGCATCTGATTCTCTTGCAAACAACCCATAGGCTTCTTGAATATTTGGTGTATTTTTTTCTCTATTTTGGTTGATTATAATATGCCATTTTTTCATTGACATTATCATCAAAACATTATTATTACCAGAAACACCACATCATTACTGCCATGATATGTTATTTACAGCAAATATAGGTTTAAACTGGTTTATCTTCCATGCTATGCTGTTACATGCAAAACTTAATTAAATAATCACCCACCTATCCAAAGGGGGAGAAAAATTCAAATGAATTTTCCATGCATTAAACAAAAGTGCATATTGTTGAATACAGAAAATAATGATTTGATGGTGAAAATATAAAAAAAAAGTTATATTGAATTTGAAAAACTCATAAAACATTTTTCCTGACTTTCGATGTTTATGTTTACACTGTTTATGGCTGATGAAGGAGAGAAGAAGCAGATAATTTGAACTCATCAAGACTGTGTTTTTGATGTTACAGATGTGAATGGCATTTTGCGATGCCACTTGACAAACATAAAATATTTAAATTCCATATACGCTCAGTTTTGGCCATCATTAGGTCTTTACTTCAAAGCCTGTAAACATTATCTCAACAAGTCAAGAGCACCTTAACCGAGACCACGACCAAAATGTGTCGAGACCAAGAAAAGACCAAGACTTTGAGGGGTTGAGATCAAGTCAAAACCAAGACCAAGGCAGGGCGAGACTGAATTAAGACCAGGACCAGACCAGTGTGTAAAGGGGGTGGGGGAGGGGTGACAGACATTAATAGGAAGAAAATTTTCAAATTAGCAATGAGTCACATTATTGGCTGCATTTGAAACAGGAAGTTTTGCATCCAATCACTGTAACAATGTAAACAAATAAATCAGACAATTCAGAGGCAATTTAGTGAAATCCACATAGTTGTGGTCTTAACTGGTCTTGAAATAAAATCCTGAGCCCTCAATGTCTGATACTGAGACAAGACCAAATAAAAATGTGGTCGATTCTGAGATAAGACTGAGACCTTCACAAAGTGGTCTTCAGACCAGTCTCAAGTACCACAACACTACTAATAGCTTATTTGAAGAGCTTGAAGAGCATACATCACATCCAGATTATGCATTATGTATTTACCCCCAAAATGTTTAGAAGTTCAAAGAAAACCTGTTCATCAAGGAAGCAGCTTATGTTTGAGTCATGGTCAGTGTTGCCAGATTGGGTTATTTTAATCACTGTCATCTTTTCTGTGTGTTATTGTCCCATCCATTTAGGTTAAAATCGGTCTTGATGTTGGGAAGGTGTGCAATTGAATCCGAAAGAAAAAAATCCCCTCAAATGCATTAAAACTAGAGTAATGAGCCTGATTCTCATGGTAAAGAGTAGAAAGTACAGATATTTGTTTTAAAATGTTGGGAGCAAAACAAAAGTTGCCAGAAAAATAAATACTCAAGTAACAGATACCTGAAAACTCTACTTAAGTACAGTAATGAAGGATTTGTACTTCGTTACTTCCCACCTCTGCAGTTCACTGACACTGATACTGTGAAGTGATGATCTGTACAGAGTTATGCCACAACAGCTGCACTTCCTGGGCGTGGCCTTCTAAACACATTTTCCCTCATGTGAAAAGTTCAATACATACAGCACTATTATACAGAATCCTCACAGAGCTGTGTTCAGAAATGGCTCAACTATACAACTTACTATACACAGTGAGATACATCCCACTGATACACAGGTAATTAACCATCAGTTCATTAGTTGTATTCATTTTCACATAATATTTTTAAGCATTAGTTGATGTTTTGGGTATGTTTACAAAAATATTTTGAAGATTCATTCTGAAATCTATATTTATTTATATATTCTTGTTTGCTTCAGACAGTTTTGCAGATAAAATTGGGCCGACAGACAACGATGCCAACATTGTGGGAAAAGAAACAGACACTGTTACTCTGAAATGTTCATATCAGTCAAGCAGCAATAACATTTTGCTTCACTGGTACAAACAATATCCTAACAGCGCACCGCAGTTTTTACTGCTTAAAGGCGCTAATCATGGAGTTCTTCTGACTACAACCCCAGTGGCACTCGATTCAAGGCAGAAACATCCTCAGACTCGACTGAACTTACTATTAAAGATCTACAGATCTCAGATTCTGCACTCTATCACTGCGCTCTTCAAGCAGCACAGTAATACAGAGTCAGTGAGAGGCTGTACAAAAACCTAACATTTGTAAAAAACACAGAAGGTGAAAGATACTTCCTTTACTAACTTGTTATCAGTTAACCATAGACACAAACAAAAATGTCATAACATGCAACTGAAATAAATGGAAAATAAATGTGAGAAGATATGAACGACAATGCATTAATCAGAATAACTTCATAAATCTACATTTTTCACCATGCTCAAGAATGTATTTTAATGACACTACCAGAACCATGAAGGTCTGGTGTTACTGGTGTAAACGATGTGTAAATAAATTACCTGATCTTTACTGGTCAGTTTTCCCCATGATTCATTCATTCATTCATTCATTCATGTGTTTATTATGCATGTACAATACATACAAATGTTACTTTGTGGGATGTGAGCTAAAGCAATGGACCTTTAGGAACACCTTCAACAGATGTGAGTTTGATCATATCCGTACGACAAAGATAAAACAGATGAACAAGGAAACTCATCTCATCTCATTATCTCTAGCCGCTTTATCCTGTTCTACAGGGTCGCAGGCAAGCTGGAGCCTATCCCAGCTGACTACGGGCGAAAGGCAGGGTACACCTTGGACAAGTCGCCAGGTCATCACAGGGCTGACACATAGACACAGACAACCATTCACACTCATGGTCAATTTAGAGTCACCAGTTAACCTAACCTGCATGTCTTTGGACTGTGGGGGAAACCGGAGCACCTGGAGGAAACCCACATGGACAACATGCAAACTCCACACAGAAAGGCCCTCGCCGGCCATGGGGCTCAAACCCGGACCTTCTTGCTGTGAGGCGACAGTGCTAACCACTACACCACCGTGCCACCCAACAAGGAAACTACTGGTGGACTTTGTTTTCCTTGTTTTATGTTTTTTGCTTGTACAACTTTGTGTACAACTTTGATAAATAATGGTCACATACTGTATATATAATCCAGGGCTTTCCCCAAAGTGCGGCTACATGATGCTCCACCACAGAGTGGCATGGCATGGCAGAGTGCTTTCTGCACCTAAATATCTCCTGTTCCCCTCTGAAAATGACTAATCACTATAAAAATAGGAAGATATTGTAATACATAGGTCTAGACTATCTTGGTACTCAACCCAAAAGTGAAAATAAAGGGTTTCACTGCGCACACTGACTGCCATTCACAACCATATACAAAACCATGTTCTAGGTGCTGGTCGCTAGATGGCGCTGTTGCATGATTTGACCTTGATTCTGTTCCTGGCACTATACTGCAGGCTTTTGTGTGTGACTTTTGCCTGTTGGGTCTGTAGTTGACAGCCGTATTGCTAACATTCTAATTTCAGCTGCTGTATTGTTCAATATTATGTATTTTTGTTGTGCAATAAAATTAAATATTTCTCTGAATTGACTGTTTCCAGTGTTTTCATTTCAAATCTAATTTTGCCCTTTAAATTTTGTCCCTTGCATATCTGACAAGGTAAAAAACAGCAAATTTAATAATGTTGAATTGTGCCTAAATCAGCCCTATATATGCCACTAGAATGCACCATTTGAAGGCTCTAATTTCAAAATTTTCCGAGGCAGCATGCCCCCGGACCCCCTAGCAGCCGGCCCTCCAGGCCGGGCTCTGCATCAGTAGCACTGCTCTGATATTTTTTTCTGGGGAAAGCCCTGTAATCTAAAACATAATTACATGATCAGGAATGGCTCTAGTATGATGGTGTATTAGGGCAACTGTCGCTAAAAAAAATTACAGAGCTGGGGTGTGGGGGTAATATTCTGAGGAAAATTCAGAATTTCTGAGATTAAAGTTGTAAATGTATGATTAAAAAAACTCAGATATTCTCTCAGATTGTAAAGTCATAAATTTCCAAGAAAAAAGTCACAAATTTATGAGAAACAAAACTCGGAAAATAGTGTTTTTGTCAAGTAACCACTTCACTTTGGTTGGACCAACGTCATCACGACACAGATGCCATAGATTTCCAGAGTTAAACGAAATGCAGTCCTTCCTTATCAATTGCGCAATATAAAAGAATAAAGTGTCATTTTGAAACGGCTCAGCTGTTAACTATAACTGAGAGTTATAGGAAGTGCAGTCTGTGTCGTCGACTGCTCCCACTATTTTTCATAGTTTTATTATCAATTGTTTTTTTCCTCATAAATTTGTGACTTTTTTCTTGTAAATCTCTCAGACTGTTACCCCCTCCACCAGCTCCATATTTTTGATACCTTCAATGGCCCTAATACGCCATCATACTCTATTTGAAATGAGATTTAAACTTTCAAACATGTTTGTAGGTGGACTGGCTAATTGCAGATAAGTGTGAATGTGCATGTACATGGTGTCTTGTGTTGTTCTTGTGTCCCGTCCAGAATGTATTTCCTGGTTTTATGCCCAGTGGTGTTCGGATAGACTCCAAATCCACTGCAGTCCTGACCAGGATAAAGCAGTTACATGAACATTTGTTGGCTGCAGCTGCTTATATTGTGTAGAGTGGGTTTGTAAATGATTATATAATATACCAAACTTGAGGATTTTTGATGGTTGCTCTGTAGCTTGGTTCCACAATGTTTAAAACTGTAGTTTTATCAAAGCCATAGACTTGTACTGATAGACCGTAAAAAGCCAACTTGGAAGATGTGTGCCTTGATCTGAAGAAGTAATTAAGAAGCACAGTTCTGTGAGAAGAAACTTAAAATGCGTTGTTTCATGCAGAGGAAGCTGGAGTCAATCCCAGCTCAACACACACCTATGGGCAATTTAGAACAGCCAGTTAACCTGATTCATGTCTTTGGAAGGAAACCCACACAGACAGAATATGCAAACTCCACACAGAAAGGCCTTGAACCCAGACCCTTCTTACTGTAAGGTAACAATGCTGACTACTGCACTGCTCTGACCACGTTATGCTATCTTCAATTTGACAAAAGTTGTGTAAAACAACAAGAAAGACTTTTTTTCAGTTTATGCATATTGGGTCTCAAAACTTTGCTCTAAATTCTACCAATGGTGTTTAAATAAAATTCAGATTCTTGGGGTAAAAACTGTATTTTTATTTGTGTTGCTCTACAAGCTGTAAGAATGGCAATTAAGGAATAACATTGATTTTCTATATTAATATAGTATTATATAATATTAGCATATTGTCCAAATGCATCATTTTTGTAATTTTAGAGAACTGAAGTCTGAAGTTGAAAGTTCTTTTATTTCCCCCAAAGTTTGGCAAAGAATTTTAATACAAAAATATTTCTGCAAAACACAAATTGTTGACTCAGTTTCTCCCTCAGATTTTTTAAACTTAGCACTCAATATAAAACACAGGTTTGTAAGTCAGACTAACTTCCATTCGTAATGACTGAGAACTGGATATAGAATTATGAGTGAATGTAACTTTATTCAAACACACGTTTATAGGTTACATCCAATTCAATTTTCAAATAAAGGGAACGTTAAATACTTGCTCCGATAACAAACTCCTGTAAAACACACACACACAGTTTTATGAATTTTAAATAAATAATTTGAGTTTTTATCCAAAATTACATTTTACTCAAATATTGGTATGTGGAATGTTGACAGTTTTTTTTTTAAGCTGAAGTGACCACAGTGTTCATACAAGAGTATGAATTAAAAAAAAGGTTGTCATAAGAAAGGAGTAACAATATATGAGTTCATGATCTAGTGTATTTTATTGTTGATAGTATTTTTCTATATATTTATAGGATGTTAAGCAGACTGAATCAATAAAATTAACATTTTCATTCTGAGCTGAAGCAGAGTTGTCATGAATATGAATAAATATGAGTGGGTGGAGCAACATGTCGAGACGTCAGAGAAAATCTCACATGCACAACGCAGGCATCTATTTCTAAAGCTAGAGGTCTGAACTAAACACTCAGAATAATAATGTTACTCCTCTTAGTTTTCTTCAGTATCACTGATATTGGTAAGTCATATACATTACACATGAAAGAATTATTTTTTTATCATTAAGAAGCACAATTTCTGTATGAATATCGGCATTTATGATGAAAATATCACAATATTCTTATAATGTTTTTTTTTTTTTTTTTTTTTATAGCAGAGGCTGCTGACAACAGCATTAAATCAAACCAAACTAATGTATTTTCAACTGAAGGCAGCAACACCACACTGTCCTGCACATATACTGGATATACTGGATCAGATAACAGACTCCACTGGTATCGACAAAAACCTGGATCAAGACCTGAGTTTCTGCTGCTGATTCTTGAAAGCAGTGGAAGTGTCATACACATTAAAGACCCTCATCAACGACTGTCCATCAAACTTGATAAAATGAGTAAGAAAGTGGATCTGTTCATCTCCTCTGCTGCAGTGACAGACTCTGCACTGTACTACTGCGCTCTGGGGCCCACAGTGACAGGAAACCCAACTATACTGTACAAAAAGCACTACACATGACTGGAGCAGAGCCGTGCTTTTCTCACAAGATGGAGCTCTTTACATGTTTACTCTCACTTCTTCATGATATCAGTTTAACCATCATTTTTACACTGACAATATGTTGTGGTAATACGTTATTTTAAAGGAAGACAATATTGGAGGTGAACCATTGTCTTATTCTTGGTAGAATAAAAGCCCAACTTGCACTTCAATATTCTTTAGTCTTTATTTATAAAGACCTGTATTTCTTTATAATTATAATAACTACAATATGTTTCCTCTGTTATGAAACAGGCCTTAAGTTATCACTAAAAGCTAAAAAGCACTAAACAAGTTTTCAATAAGTTCATATACATCCCACTTTCTAAATTCAAGATCCTGCAGAGTCTAAATTTTACAATAATATTTGTGTGTTAGCTTTTTGTAATCCACAGTGATTTTACACAGTGAGGTGTGTTTTAGTGAAATGAAGTCATTATTGAGAATTTCTGATATATATTAGCCTGCTGGATACACAGTACAACTAGGAACAGCTATTACACATAATATAATCTTATACCTTTTATATTTACTTAATGAGAAAATTGCCATGCTTGTGTGCAATTTACTTTCAGTGTTTCCTCTTTTTATAATAAACTGTTTATTTGTGAATTATTCTTAAATGCTTCAATATGTCTGAAGGCTTGTAAAAATATTTCTACGAACAAAGACTAAACAATGGGAGAAAATCTTTCAGCAACATTGGTAACAGCCGAACATTGGCACCAGTTACCAGTTCTGTTCATACGAACTTTCATTTCTGAGAGGATCCATAAGCAAAACTCTTCTTTAACATAATGAGAGCATGAAAACTGATCATTGTCTTGATTGTTGGATTTTAAGTCATCCTTTTAATGTACTTCTTATATTTAATGACAGTTTTTCAATGAAATACTTTCACAAAAACGTTCAGTGATTCCTTGATGACTTCTGTTCAATGCAAGTTTGGGTATTTGGGGTTTATATTCTTTTTTTCAGGGTTTTTTTTCACAATCTATTTTTTTTAATTATTATACCAACACAAGAGCTAAACATTACAACAAAACAAAGACAAGAGACAAAGACAACAGTGCACAAACAATGAGCACAAGATGTGCAGTGAACCAAGGGAAGAGGCAGATTTTCAAAAGTGCAAATTAAATCCTAAATGATTTATACAGTATCAGTGATTTGTATGAGTTTTTTTTTCTATTATCATTTTCTACACCGCAGAACATTTCTGAAGACACCAAAACTTTGAAACAACATATGGAACACACATAGAACTATGTGACATACAAAAAAGTAAAAAAAAAAAAAAAATCCCACAGGCTACAGGAATGACAGACCACATAAGAAACAAGGGGATACAAAAAATGACAAAACCTACACAATGATCGCAATACAAAAGAACAGTAAAAGATAGTGCAAAAACCCCATCATCCCACCAGCGAAGCAGGCGATGGGTCACATCACCGCCCCCAGGACCCCAGACAGACCAAACACAGGGCAGCAAACGGGAGAGTAGAGCCGACACCAGTGTGCAGCTTTGTCCTCGAACTGCACTGCAACGACCTCATGCCATCTCTCCTGCACATCTAACATTGTGTGTGTGAGAGAGAGATTTTGATCATATGATCAAAATCTCTCTATTCTTTATTTATTTTTTTATTTCACAATCTATTTTATTTACTACACACAGATCAAAACCTCTCTCTCTCTCTCTCTGTGTGCGTGTGTGCACTTATAAGGGAGATCATTATCCACTTGACTCTGTGGATAACAGTTGAAATAATCAAGACCGCATGATTGGGGGGTAACAGTGAAATCAGCGAGCACAGAGAATACATTTACCTCATTATTTAGCTTATTATTTGCTCATTCTTTCGTGTGAATGTTTGTTCATTTAATTAAAAACACGCTTGGAAGAAAAGAAATTGCCAAAAACGTAAAATAGTTTCATTCATTAATTACCACATTACATATGTAATACTTCCAAATGATACCTATATGTTATTTACCAGCTGGGAGGTCCGTATGGTGAAATACTGTGACCGAGGTCTTGAAAGTACTGAGCGAGGCCCTCTGGGCCGATGTCAGTATTCAAGGTCACGGTATTTCACCATACAGACTGACCTTAAGCTGGTAAATAATATACTGTATTTATTTTTTTCTTTACCAAATTCGAACAGAAAACAAGAGCACCTGAAAGGGAAAACCGAGCTGAGGCGAGACGCCATTTTGAATCCTCATTCACAGCTGTAATGCAAATGGCTTCTTCCTCGGTATACAAGTGCACTTCCACGGCAGGAAAAAAACTACATTTTGCTCGGCGTTAGCAACAGTTACAGGATTTTAGCTTTCTCCTGAAATGTTTTCTTTTATTTCTTCTTCCTCAGGGTAGTAAAACTTGCTTTCATTGTGAAGACTGTCGTTATCACTATGCATGCTGTAAAATTAATGCTATTCTCCTGAGAAATGCTGGCAAAAATTTATAAGATTTTTGATAATCTTATTTTAAAAAAAGATAAATGTTGACAAAAAATGCTACTATGTTTGTTGTTGTTGTGAACGAGCGAGTCGCCAGAGGTCCATAACTGGGGTCCATAACTGGGGTCTGTATCATAGGATACGGACCCTCTCACCAGCCAATCAGAGCGCAGGATTTGATGGAAACCAGACCACGAAAAAAATAATACATACTATTTTAAACACTTTATATTTCATTAGATTTTGGTTAAAAAGGAACACCATGAGACCTTACTGATTGGATTTAGCAACTACTAATGTTTATATCGGTGACATGACTG
The DNA here is from genome assembly GCF_027579695.1 of Neoarius graeffei. NCBI lineage: Eukaryota > Metazoa > Chordata > Actinopteri > Siluriformes > Ariidae > Neoarius > Neoarius graeffei. The sequence goes on from NC_083569.1 coordinate 30,971,641, forward strand.
CTTAGATGGTAGCATGATCTTGCCGAAATAGCTCAGTAGGGAGAGCGTTAGACTAAAGGTCCCCAGTTTAATCCCGGGTTTCGGCACTGAGGCGCATGGTGTGTGTTCATCTAAGACTTTGACCAAGGGTATATTTAATTTTTTGCCAGGTCGCTGTCAGTATACAGTGGTGCTTGAAAGTTTGTGAACCCTTTCGAATTTTCTATATTTCTGCATAAATATGACCTAAAACATCATCAGATTTTCACACAAGTCCTAAAAGTAGATAAAGAGAACCCAGTTAAACAAATGAGACAAACATATTATACTTGGTCATTTATTTATTGAGGAAAATGATCCAATATTACATATCTGTGAGTGGCAAAAGTATGTGAACCTCAAGGATTAGCAGTTAATTTGAAGGTGAAATTCGAGTCAGGTGTTTTCAATCAATGGGATGACAATCAGGTGTGAGTGGGCACCCTGTTTTATTTAAAGAACAGGGATCTATCAAAGTCTGATCTTCACAACACGTTTGTGGAAGTGTATCATGACATGAACAAAGGAGATTTCTGAGGACCTCAGAAAAAGTGTTGTTGATGCTCATCAGGCTGGAAAAGGTTACAAAACCATCTCTAAAGAGTTTGGACGCCACCAATCCACAGTCAGACATATTGTGTACAAAAGGAGGAAATTCAAGACCATTGTTACCCTCCCCAGGAGTGGTCGACCAACAAAGATTACTCCAAGAGCAAGGCATGTAATAGTCGGCGAGGTCACAAAGAACCCCAGGTTAACTTCTCAGCAACTGAAGACCTCTCTCACATTGGCCAGTGTTAATGTTCATGAGTCCACCATCAGGAGAACACTGAACAACAATGGTGTGCATGGCAGGGTTGCAAGGAGAAAGCCACTGCTCTCCAAAAAGAATATTGCTGCTCATCTGCAGTTTTCTAAAGATCACGTGGACAAGCCAGAAGGCTATTGGAAAAATGTTTTGTGGACGGATGAGACCAAAATAGAACTTTTTGGTTTAAATAAGAAGCGTTATGTTTGGAGAAAGGAAAACACTGCATTCCAGCATAAGAACCTTATCCCATCTGTGAAACATGGTGGTGGTAGTATCATGGTTTTGGCCCGTTTTGCTGCATCTGGGCCAGGACAGCTTGCCATCATTGATGGAACAATGAATTCTGAATTATACCAGCGAATTCTAAAGGAAAATGTCAGGACATCTGTCTATGAACTGAATCTCAAGAGAAGGTGGGTCATGCAGCAAGACAATGACCCTAAGCACACAAGTCGTTCTACCAAAGAATGGTTAAAGAAGAATAAAGTTAATGTTTTGGAACGGCCAAGTCAAAGTCCTGACCTTAATCCAATCGAAATGTTGTGGAAGGACCTGAAGCGAGCAGTTCATGTGAGGAAACCCACTAACATCCCAGAGTTGAAGCTGTTCTGTATGGAGGAACGGGCTAAAATTCCTCCAAGCCGGTGTGCAGGACTGATCTACAGTTACCGGAAACGTTTAGTTGCAGTTATTGCTGCACAAGGGGGTCACACCAGATACTGAAAGCAAAAGTTCACATACTTTTGCCACTCAGAGATATGTAATATTGGATCATTTTCCTCAATAAATAAATGACCAAGTATAATATGTTTGTCTCATTTGTTTAACTGGGTTCTCTTTATCTACTTTTAGGACTTGTGTGAAAATCTGATGATGTTTTCGGTCATATTTATGCAGAAATATAGAAAATTCAAAAGGGTTCACAAACTTTCAAGCACCACTGTATGCCAGTAATTTGGTGGTGAAAACAACCTCGTCTTTGTTCCATGATGTAATGGTTAGTACTGTGGACTTTGACTCTAGTGACCCGAGTTCAAATCTCTGTAAAGTCTTTGTAGCTTGTAGCATACACAGATTGTCTCAAGTGCATGGTCCTTTTGGTCAAGCAAGCTGTCATTCCCCAAACCCTTTGTTTCCGTTAAAGTGCTTGTCTTACGAAAATTACACCTTATAAAACTAGACATGTTAAATAGTTTACTGTCTAAATTACTGTGGCAGCGGGGGCGTGGTCAAGCGCCGGTCTGTGACAGGAGGGTGGAGCCGGGGAAGGTGAGTGGCAGAATCGCGACACCTGAGGATAATTAACCTGTGTTTGTGTGTGTTTTCCCAGTAACCGCTCCCTATTTAAGGAGGCAGAGAGAGAGGAGAGGGAGCGCAACCCGGGACCAGACAAGTGTGTGCGTGTGAATGAATGAGTGAGATACTGAAAAGTTGTAAAAATAAATCGCCTGTCTGCCTCCAAACGTTGTCCTGCCGTCCTCTGTGCTCCACCCACGCTCGATACGCGCTACAATTACATTTTAATATGAGACCGGGAACATGTTCTGTTTAGTTAGTAAAGTTTGGCTCTTTGAGTCCGCCATTACACGAATGCGTTCCTGGTAAGTTACTGTTCATTCAAAGAAGTGACGTCATATGCAAAATGCTTGAAAGTTCGTGGCATTTCTGGCTTCGTCTGCTTTGCAAAGTGTAGCACATTTTCTTTTTTTTTTTTAATTCCGCAACAAAACTAAAACCAAAGCATGCCTCCTAAGGGGTGTATCCTTCAAGGCTGTTCAAGTGTAGCCAATAAAAAAAGCAGAATTTTGATCCATTGTAGCCCAAAGTCGGCAGGACACTTACGGAATGAATGGGTTTGATTTGTACTGACAAAGAGAGGTAACTTCAAGCCGACAGGACAGTTTGGTGTCTGCTCCATACATTTTGAAAAAGATAAATTTATGAGGCAGATTCACATAGAAGGATTTGAGCGATGTCTGGTACATGACGCAGTTCCTACGATCTGGAAACAAAAGTCAGCAACGCCATCCCAAAGAGCTCACCGCACAGTAAGTGTCAAGCTTGCGTTTAGCCTGTTGCTTGAATTCATGAGTTGTCCATCGGCGTCACCAGACCCATTTTACTGGGACACATGCCCCAGTATATATCTGCTGTGCCCCAGTAAAATTTCCTGATCACATTTCAGAAACAGTAATGTATTGGGCACTGCGGAATAACCGTATATGACTGATGCATCCAAATCGCACCCATTCATCTCTATTAAATTGCTGGTGGAACACTCATCACACAATTAACACACATATATCACATGAAACCACATGACTTGAGCTTCCCAAAGGTGCTACCCACGAGTTCCTGTGATAAACAGTTTGCAATAAAATGAACATCAATGAATTCACAGCAGATTTAATGATATTCTGCATACAGCCCTGTGTCCATCTCCACACCCGTTCTTATCGGCACAATACCTCACTAACTCCTGAGTTTACACGACAAACCATACATCAAAATAAACAACTGTCCCTACCATTTCAAATGGTATAAAGTATTCATCTGTGCCTTTTGCCTTTCTCAAGTAATCCAGTTTTTAAATTACAGCAAATTACAGAAAAAAATTGTCTCCAACTTCGGAATGATATTCTAATGTAGCTTACATTACGTAATGTAAGTGCATGATATATTTTTACAAATTATTGCTAAGACATACAGTAGGCTATGTTGCCAGATTCCAGACAATCCACACAAGTATGAAAAGATATTTCGGTTTCCATGCTTCCTATAGTGGCATACATTCAAGAACATGGAAAATTCATAAACGTAAAATGTTTTTCCTTGACAGAAAAGCCTGATGTAAATGTGCAAATATTATCATAACCTAGACTGCCTTGGGAAAAAAAAACAAATTACATTATAGCATGTAAACATGACAATTACAAATTAACTGGAGCTAAACATAACAGCACAGACTCCGTGACAAGAGGACTGAACTCAGGGGTATAAATACACAAACTAAAATAGGCCACAGGTGACACTAATGAGGACTAGGCGGGGCACAAGACACATAGAAAACAACAAACATAAAACACAGAAACAGTGGCGGCCTCTAGAGGCCAAAACAAACATGACAAGAAAATGAAATAAGAGCGGCCTCTAGAGGCCAAAACAGTCCCAGTCCTAACAATATCACAGTATATCACAGTATATACTGTGATATAAACTACTGTATTTTATATATATATATATATATATATATATATATATATATATATATATATATATATATATAAATAAAATACAGTAGTTTACTTTTTTATTTACAGTACTATACCGGCTATTGTGATTTTCTTTACAGTAACGCTTTGACTACTGTGATTTTCACTGTAATACTTAGACTACTGTGATTTTGTCATGTGGACACCCAGATAGCAGAGGGACGTTGAAACGGCGCCGATTCTTGGTCAGAATGGTCGGTTTCCGTCGTAAGTCAGAAAATCAACGCTGAAACAGCGCCGTGAAACGTCGATTTCTCCGCCGTCGGAGAAGGTCGATTTATCACTGTTGAATCACCGTGGGTAAAGGTTGATCTGTCGACCATCAGAGAAGGTCGAATATACGATGTTGAACCATCGTCACTTTTGCCGGCCAGTTTTCAACATTGGTAGGATGAGCAACTAATTCTGGCCCGTAGCCAGGGGGGATCGAACGAACCCTCCGATCCCCCCTGGCTACGGGCCAGAATTAGTCCCGCGACACCGTGCCCCGGACACACACGCCCCTCAAGATTATCTCATCTCTAGCCGCTTTATCCTTCTACAGCTGTGGTCTCCAAACCACGGCCCGCGAGCCAACTACGGCCCGCGGGCAGCGACTTTATGGCCCGCCAAGTGACGTCTAAACAAAGGTCAGGCATGCGCAATGCGATCCCTCCACATCCCTGGGTGCCTTCCGCTAATCACAGAGTGAGTAAAACAATATATCATTGACAGATGAAATACTAACAACAGACAATGGCTACCACTTCAAAGAAACGTAAAGTTGACCGCGAAAATCGCCAGTTTAAACTGGAATGGACGGATGAGTTTTGTTTCATTTTACCGGCATATCAGAACGCTAAGCCAACATGCCTGATATGCATGCAAACTGTCGCAGTCTGCAAGGTTGACAACATCAAGAGGCACTTCAGAACTATGCATGCTAGCTTTAATTCCAACTTCCCAGAACATTCTGATCAACGCAGACAAAAAATAACCACCATGCAGTCTTCTTTAAAGCGCTCAGTTTTTAGAATTGAAACGTGTAACACGGCACATCAAAGGGCAAGAGCAGCGTCTTTACGTGTTTCGTGGAGTCTCGGAAAAGCAAAGAAACCTTTCACAGACGCAGCCATGGTTAAAGAGTGTGCGATTGGTATGGTGGAAGAGGTTTTATGCCACGATATGAAAACCCAGCAAACTGTCGTGGAGCTATTAAAGCAGGTACCGTTGTCAGCCAACACTACCGCAAGACGAGTCGAAGTTTTAGCCGAGGATTGTACATCCAAACTGAAGGCGGATCTCGTTAAAGCAGATGCCATGTCCCTGGCAATAGACTCGTCGTGTGACCTAACGGATATGGAGCAACTGTCTGTTTTTGTCAGATTTTTTGATGGGAATGCATTCAGGGAAGAGCTGCTATGTTTGCTTCCTCTACCTGGGCGCTCAACGGGGGAGATTATCTTTAACGAGCTGACACGGTTCTTTGAGAAGGCTGGCTTGGACGTGGACAAAATTGTGTCAGTTGTCACTGATGGAGCCCCGTCCATGGTGGGACTTCGACAGGGATTGGCGAGCAGGCTGTCCGCAATTAACCCAAAGATGTTGACATTTCACTGCATCATTCACCAGTCAGTGCTGTGCGCGAAACTCGACAACAAAATGAAAGATGTCATGGATTTTGTGACCAGGCTAGTGAATTTCATTCGAGCAAATTCAAGTCTGCAACACCGGGTTTTCCGAGCCTTCTTGGAAGAAATGTCAGCTGAGCACAGAGACCTTTTGCTGCAGAACGACGTGCGCTGGCTGAGCAAAGGCCGTGTGTTGGAGCGTGTGTGTGACCTGCACGCCGAGCTTGTTTCGTTCCTCTCCAGCCTGCAGAGTCAAAAAGCGCAACAGTTCCAGACTTTTTTGACCGATCGGAAGGAGATGGCATACGTGTGTTTTTTAAGCGACATAATGTCTCATCTGAATCACCTTAACCTTAAACTACAAGGCAAGAATCACACTGTTGCAGACATGTACGAAGCTATTGAAGCATTCCAGGGAAAGCTGAACATTTTCGAGAGAGACATTCGAGGGAGAAAGTTGCACTTTCCTCGTTTGCAACAGCACTGTGAAAAGAACGGCATGCGCGAAGATCCAGCAATGGTGCACTTCGTGACCAAACTGGCGGAGAACTTCAAGGAGCGATTTGAAAGCAACCGCAAGCTCTCCCGTGACATCCTCCTTTTTCTGAGACAGCCGTTCTCTGTGACGCCTGATGGCCAGTGGACATCGGAGGCCAAGAAACTGCTGCCTTCTATAGATGAAGCATCGCTTCAGATGGAGGTCTCGGAAATGGCAACATCCGACACGCTTAAAGCGCACCACCAGGAGAGCGAGTTGGCTGAATTCTGGATCAATGTCGACCGTGATCGATTCAGAAACACCAGATCAGTTGCAATGCTCCTTTTGACAAGTTTCCCCTCCACATACATATGTGAAGCCTCATTTTCGGCAATGAACTGTCTCAAAAATGACGCAAGAAACAGATTGTCTGACGCACACCTTGGCGATTGTTTGAAGATTGCCACAACAGAATACAAACCAGACTTCAGGAAGGTTGCCTCCTCATCCAGTCACTGCCATCTCTCACACTGATTGGTGAGTAAAATATTTGTGTCTATCAGTAGTAGGCCTATTACTCAGTAAGCATTTTATTATCCCAGACATTTAATATCTGGTCTGTTTGCTCTCTCTCTATCTCTCTCTTCAGTGACTGACGTGGCTGATATGGTCCTGCAGAATCCTCTATCTCTCTTCAGTGACTGATGTGGCTGATGCGGTCTTGTAGAATCCTGCACCTCTCTCTCTCTCTCTCTCCCCGGCTAGGAAGGTGGTTAGTTGTGTATAGTTTGTCCATTGCCCATGTATACTGCTTTTCCTGGCACTAGTGTGGCAGCAGATATAGTTGTGTGGCAGCTGATGTTTTATTTTACATTTTTAAAGAAAGCTGATGTTTTATTTTACATTTGTAAAGAAAGCTGATGTTTTATTTTACATTTTTAAAGAAAGTGATAATTCTGTGCACTGTCTCCCTCCCTCCCTGTGTGTGTGTGTGTGTGTGTGTGTGGAGGATGGTTGTTAGTTGTCCATACTTTGTAATACACAGCCCTTCTGGACACTTAATATTTGTTTTTTTTTTCATATTGCAAAATGTTTGCTACTGCGAGTAGGCCTAATAAAAATTACTATTTTTTTAGTACCACCTTCTGTGTCTTGCATGGCCATGTGGGGTGGGTGGGTTTGGGGTGGGGGGGTGGCTGCGGCCCTTGGCCTCACTTACTGTTCATAATTTGGCCCTCCATGAAAACTAATTGGAGACCACTGTTCTACAGGGTTGCAGGCAAGCTGGAGCCTATCCCAGCTGACCACAGGCGAAAGGCGGGGCACACCCCGGACAAGTCGCCAGGTCATCACAGGGCTGACACATAGACACAGACAACCATTCACACTCACATTCACACCTACGGTCAATTTAGAGTCACCAGTTAACCTAACCTGCATGTCTTTGGACTGTGGGGGAAACCGGAGCACCCGGAGGAAACCCACGCGGACACGGGGAGAACATGCAAACTCCGCACAGAAAGGCCCTCGCCGGCCCCGGGGCTCGAACCCAGGACCTTCTTGCTGTGAGGCGACAGCGCTAACCACTACACCACCGTGCCGCCCCCCCTCAAGATTACTCAAGATTTATTCATTTGTTCATGTCCGATGAATATACATTGATTCACATTTAAATTTACAATATCAAATCCAGACTAATCAAAAAAGAAAAGTAGACTAAGTGAGGACGAGTTAGAAAAACGGGTTCATTTCTCCTATGTTTATGTTTACACGTTTTGTTCAGACTGCTTTACACCCCAATCCAGTGGGTGGCGGTAATGCCCCCATTAGACCCCTTTCACTGACGTCACCTGAAACCGGAAGTAAACAAACCCTGCGCCATATTGGAAGACCAACAAACTCGTGATTAGGGGGAAATAACGGCAGCGCGCGGTATGTGAACCCACGAGGCACTTGGTTCATCAAAAACCTACAATGGTAAACTTTTGTGCTGTGTTAGGGTTCTAACAAAGCTGATGGGAAAGGTGAAAAGAAGTCTTTCTACAGAATACCAGCTGTGATTGAGACACAAGCAAACCAAGGAGCTTTCTGCCAGGAGACAGAGAGAGGATTTAGCTGCTTTATGCAGAGCGGATCTGAATACTTCAAGTCTATTTTGTTACTGGTAAGTCACTAGGCTAGAGTGTTGTAGAACATTTTTTTAAATGTTTACTGAATAAAAACATCCTTAATTTTATCAAATATTCTCTACTCTATATTTCATTTCTTTCTTTTGTTTTAATTTTCCTCCCTCCATCCCTCTTTGGATTTTAAATATAGTTTTTCCCCATGTCCAAATAATGAGGTAGGGTGGTATTTAGAAACCCATAGCCTACTGCTGACTTTCTTTATCAATTCTGCATCAAATTAATTTTGGTTATGTTTTTCTGTTTCCATGTACAGGTGTCTGCGCCGCAGGAGGAATAGGCCACAATTATAAATTATAAATAAATCATAAAATGTTTCTAAGAACTTGTTCAAGTGTGTTCTGTTCCTTATAAATGTTAAAAGTTATGCCTCATTAGATAGCTTGACAAACATTAGGAGAGGTGCATTGTTGCATGCATTTTTATATCCTGTTGTACATTAAACAGGACGTAGCCTACGCGCATTGATATAAATTAAGTTTCACTTTCATGGTTGAAGTATGCATGTGTGTTCATCCTAGGCAAGAGCCCCGATGCTTTATTGTTAGCTAGTTTAATTTAGCCTGTTTTGCTTAATTTGTAGCCTTCCTGTTGTACATAAAACAGGAAGTAAAGTTGAATGAATCATCGCCGAAAATTAAACTATAAATCGACCGAAATCCGTAGTTGAATAAAGGGTGAAAGGGGGTCTATTCTCTGTCGGCCACCATCCACTTTTCAACGTCGTTTCAACGCAAACTCGTATGAGCAAAGCGGTGTTGAATCAACGCCGGTGATCCACGATGATTCGACGGCGTATGGTCGAAGAACATGCCGATGATTCCCCGTCGAATCAACGCCCTTTTGCTATCTGGGCAAGGTTTTATTATAAAATTTACAGCATTCTACTGTAAAAATCATACACAGTAGTGTTACTGTGTTTAATACAGTAAATAACTGTAGATTTCACAGCCATTTTTTACAGTGTAATGGCAGATGGACATTCATTTTTCATACAAAAAAATCTCAGCTGGAGTGGTCACTGAACTAATTTGTCACAGTAGTTGTGTTAACACTATTTACGATGTTAAAGGTGGGGTACGAGATTTTTTTCAGGAGTATTTTTTACCATATTGCTTGAAAAGCTCCTCACACCCATGTTGCAAGCAGTACAATAGAAGGTTTGACCCAAAAACGAAATATTTTAATCCAGTCTACAGTGTAAAATAAAGGAAAAACGCCATCCAATCCTATCGAGGTACCACCTCAAAATGATTGGATACTGACACGTCAATCAGACTGAAGCCCGCGAGCAGCCCGTCCCTTCTCTGTGTGTGTGTGTGAGAGAGAGCGAGCAGCCCCTCCCCCAACCCGCACGCTGCGAGCAGAGTGTCACACAGAAAGCGCAGGATTTTCTTAGTGCGCTCCCTCCAAACAACGGGGATTTACACAAAAACGGAAGGAGATATTCACAAAATTCTTTCATAGTGAGCGCCACAAGGCTCTTCTGAACACACTGATGTAATTTTTTTGTCTGTCGTGTAAAAAGTGAGGTCACTAGAGCGAGTTAAAAACAAGTGACTTTTCTGCCAAGTTTATAATGGGAGTCTATAGGGAAGCGCGCCTGCCCTCTCCTCACTTTCAGGCTTCTCATTCAAAAACTGCAAGTCCTATCATGTAGGTAGACACATTGTGTGAATCAGGACAAGTGTGGCTACTACTTTTGAGAAAATTATGTGTGTGGAGTGAAAATTGGGGCTGAAAACACAGTTTAAATGAGAAAGTTTGAGCTATTTTTCCAAGCTCTCTACACTCTCCACTGGTGTGTAATGCAATAGACACCCATTATAAAGGATGACTTTCTCAGGCTTTATAAGGGGGAGGAGGGGTGGAGACATGGGGGGTGGGAGCATGGCGAGGGCGGGCGTGTTTCTTTTCAAAATATGGCTTGCGGGAACCGTTATTCCAAAATCTTGTACCCCACCTTTAAAGGCGTCACGCAGTGGCGATAAAAGTCGCATTATTCTGCACCAGAGTGCTTTAGAGATTCGAAATAAATTGACCGTCGATTTTTAAAAAGCTTCCCGCGGTTGTAATCGGTCCTTATTTGGTCATGCCCATCACTTGAAATTTCCCGCGTTCGCAGCGCCCCCTCTCGGTCAATGGAACAGCTGCGTGACGTCATACCAGTAACCACTCGGTGCAGTTGCAATGGCAGACACACCAGAAAATAGGAGCGATGCTGAGGAAATAAGCTTTGATTTTACCGATACAGAAGAAGAAAATGGCCCACAAGTAGAGATTTTGACAGCTGAATGTCCTGGTGGTATCCAGCCTTACAGATTTGAACCTGAGCGCTCATCTTCAGAAGAAAATTAGGACAGTTCTGACGACGACAGAAACGAAGACGAGAATGAAGAAGACCGGCGACTTGAAGACTTGTTTTGGTTGGTTTCTCTGACTAAATCACTACTTGTGTGTATTTTTAAAGACCATTTTCACTTGAATTAGAATGCTGTGTGATTTAATCTATGATTATGTGTAATACTGATAGCTGTAGGGGGTGAAAGTATAGTTAGAAAGATTGAATTCTAGCAACTTGACAGCTTGCGATCTCGCGAAATGCAGTGGGCCTTCTGATACAGTAGACCCCTTGATATTCCAGTTTTCATCATTTTCCTTTTATTGCAGTTGATTTTAACTTGATATTCAGTATGTTATAGGCTGGGAGTATTGAGCTTTGTATTGTATTGTTTAGTAAATGTACAATCGTCAGTAATAAGTGATAATTATTAGTTAAAGGCAGCTCTGTGGCATAAATCTTTCAATTAATCTTCTGTCATCCATTTGCTAAAATTATGTGCCACATATGTTATCAAGACAACACTTCATGTGACAAAGAAAGATATGACAAATACATAAATGTATGAAAATCATTTTGTACAATTAATGATTGATACATAGAAACACTTAAAACATGTGTTTTTAAAAAAATATTTTTTTCTATCAATACCTAGCCATGACCTTGAAATCAGATCCATTGATAACAACAGTCACAAATAGTGTTCAGTGTTCGTTGTTACAGCCAAACACAATACACCGATTAGGCATTCTGTATCACAGAATATTAATACATCATTTCATAGTGTTTTGAGTGTTCAAAACTATCCACAAACTGAATAAATCCACAAAATCCGCAATGTAAACAACTCTGGTAAACACACGCTATAGAGAAAACATGGCGACAGGCCAGCATCACCCAAGGGAGGTTACTGGTATGATGTCACACATAAGTTGACCTAGTTAACGGCTGGCTGCCTAAATTTGGCTGTGCGCATCAACTTTAAATGCTTGTAGCGGGCGCATCGTGACACTGAGATCGCGGGAAACCGAGGGGCTTGAATAACCCACCAAACCCGACATTTTGACACATGATATAGCCTGATTGCTGAAATTACCGCACGACGCCTTTAAGAACTATTTTCAGGAGTTAAAAAAATACTTCAATTGCCACTTAAACAGTACAATAATTATAATTCTTTGTTCATGGACCAATATAGTAAAACAAAACTGGAAAGAGGGTTATATTTTTGTATAAATGTTAATTCATTTCATTTCATGGATTGAGATCATCACTGTTCTGATACACAACTCTGCTGCAATGCACATCTAGATTCATGTTTTCAAGCTTGCTGATGGCATGACAGTGTTGAGCCTTGTCAGCAAAATGATGAGTTTACATACAGAGAGAAGGTGGGCAGTTTGAGGACTCATGTAGAAGCAGCAACACCTAGACATAACAGAAGATCTTATTTTTGACCTCAGGAGGCGCCACAGTGGTTAATGTGTGTCTGCGCACGTGATCATGGGATTCTACGAGTCTTGGGTTGCACATCACCAAGGATCTCATCTGGGCCAAAATAAATCCCTGCAATGTCTTAATTTCCAGGAGGGACTGTCCCCTTAGTACATTCATTCCATTCATGGGATCAACAGAGCGTATCCTGTGCAGCTGTACCACACCATGAACAATTAGATAGAAAGCTTTACAGAAAGGTCTACAGGGTGTGTGGTTGAGACCAATTCTGAACTTGAGTGATGTAGCTGAGGCTCTGTATGAGTTCAGGGTTTTTTGTCAAGTTCAGCTATTTGCTGTAATGATTTGTGAATTTAAAAAAAAAATGACTTCATTTTCACAGCAACACATTTTTCAGGGTAAACTGGGACATTGTTCATTTCAAGAAAACAAAATAAAACCAAACCAACCAAAAAAAAATCCTTGGTGTGTAAAAGTCTTTTCTCTTTCTCCACAAGATGGCATCGTCAGTTATCTTATTGTGGCCCAAACACAAGGACCCTGCTCACGTCCCTGAGAGATTTCGACTTCTTTGATTATGAATACTGCTTTTCACAATAATATAGACCCTCTTCAACAATACATCATACTTTTATATGTAATACATTGAAAAATACACAGAGATTGTACAGATAAAGAAAAGAGGCCTTTATTTGTCACATATACATTCGAGCACAGTGAAATTCTTTCTCTGCATTTAACCCATGTGAAGCAGTGAACACACAACATCCCCATAGCAGTGGGCAGCTGCGCTACAGCGCCCGGGGATTAATTGAGGGTTCGGTGCCTTGCTCAAGGGCACTTAAGACATGGATGTAGAGGGAAGGGAAAGTGCTGTTCATTCACTCTTCTCACCTACAAATTTTCCTGCTCATCCAGGGAATCAAATTGGTGACCTTCTCTAACCTTTAGGCCGTGGCTGCCCCAGAGATGTGAGATCTTATTGCAGTTGTGTTCTAGTCTTGATTCTGGTTATTTGATCAAGCTGAATAGTATAATTGTCAACTCTTCATCAAAAAAATGACTTGTTTCTCTGAATTAATGAAGAAAATTTAAATTGCAGTCGGGCTAAAAATACAATTTGTTAATAATGTGTGATGTGTAATATATTTGTCTCCAGCATGGACAAGCACATTACAGCTGCAGTGAATAAAATGGGCTCTGGACAGGTTCACTTGTAATGGTGGCGCTGGTGGTGTTTGTGACTGGATAACGTAAATGTTCTATTTTGCTTCCACAGTTTCATGTTAAAATGATAACTAGCAACCAAGATAAATATAAATATAAATAAATATATATATATATTTATTTTTATTTTTTTCGTTTCCAGGTTTATAAAGCAGAACAATCATATTTAAATTATATGAGGCAAATGAATGAATGAATGAATATTCATTCATTCATTAATTGAAAGAAAGAAAGAAAGAAAGAAAGAAAGAAAGAAAGAAAGAAAGAAAGAAAAAGAAAGAAAGGTAGGCCAGGCAGCACACTAGGCTACAGGGAAGAAATAAGAAACACAAAGGAAATAAAACATCCAGTCTCTCTCTCCTTAAGACCTCATGGTTTGCTGGAATTTTTCATAGTATTACTAAGAGCAGCAGCTGGTTTGTTCTTCACCTCAGTGAAATAACAGGCTTTGTTATTACAAGTTCCATAAATCAGTCACATTATAATAACAATAGCAATAACTTGTTATACTATTTTTTTATCATGACATTTATTCGCAGCAATTTCTGGTAAGGCCAAAGCCCCTAATGCAGTAAAACTACTTATAAAACATACATAACAGGAAATTTAAGCATTTAATAATTTATTGATTTAATTATATTTTTACAGATCAGAGTGATTGATTTTTCATAATTCCATGAATTCTGCTGACAGTTGGAGTTGAAGACTGGTTCCCCATGTGAGGCTGAATGTAAAGCCAGGATGCTTCAGTAAGAATCAACAATCTGTCAGTAACAATGGTGACACTGTCATGTGGTGCTGTGGGCTGGAGCTTCATGAACCTTTATGATGTGAACATATCATAGTACAGAAAGAATACTTTCACTCAGCTGAGACCATTCATCATGTTCACTGTTATATTCATGTGTCTGTGGCTTTCACTCGGTGAGTTAAATTTTACCTTTTTTGTCACTGCAGAAATATTAAGTGTTGAATTAGTGATTTATTCTTCTGTGTGGTGGGAAGAAAAATCAGAATATGGGTCTGACTTATGTACTGTAGTTCTGGCTTGGTGATGGAAATGATAAAAACATTATGTTCTCTTCTGTATGACAGGTGACTCCATGGCAGATTCAATAAAGCCACTTTTCACTCAGACAGTTATAGATGAAGGTAGTGATGTTACTCTGTCCTGCAACTATGAAGCAAGTCGTACCTCAGACTACCTGCACTGGTACAGACAATATCCAAAATCCAAACTTGAGTTCCTTCTTTTTATATCACAAAGTGGATATAAAAGTGACTCAATCCCATCACGTCTCTCTGCTGAAGTTGATGAAAAGAATAACCAAGTGGATCTGCTCATCTCCTCTGCTGCTGTATCAGACTCTGCACTATACTACTGTGCTCTGCAGCCCACAGTGACAGGAAATCCAACTGCACTGGACAAAAACTTTCACACAGTTATATTACACTGAAGGCTGATCAACTTCCAAAGTTACATAATTCCAGATGATATAATATCAATGATATAATGAGTTAAAATAAATAAATGGTGGGTTCAATAAGATCAATAAAATATATATTTAGTATCTCTTGGCTCTGTCTCCTGCTACACTGTAAATAAATAAGACATGTCTAGGGTATTTACATGAAACACCAGGATATTTAAATAATCCTTCAGTGTCTTCTAGGAAGACAAGGAGGATGTAAGAAAGCAAGCATGGCTATTATAAAGACAACAGTATCAGTAGACACAAGACGCATCTTCAATTGGCCTATCAGCTTGTAAGAATGATCTCCCAAGCCAAGTAAAGATCTTTAACAATTTATTTGGGCACGAGCTCTGTTAAATGTTTTGATGTTAGGAAAAAAAAGTAATAGCTACATATCTGTACTAAAAAAAGAAGATAAACCCAACCTTACAAGCTGCATATAGGCCTACTGAAACAAACTACTTACTTTAGATGGGCCTGTTAAACATGTCCCTGGCATAGGGTGACCAGATTTCCCTAGTCTGAAACCGGGACACTTTTGCACGCGACCATGATCGTGCACGCTCACCTTTTTTTTTACGTAAATGTGACACTCAGAGAGGTGCTCTTATCATTTTGTTGAAGCTCACATTTATCAACATCTCACATGAAATAAAACAAACAGGCATTTTGTTATCTAGTAGCATAGTGGTATACAGATCAGTTAAATTATGGTTAGACAACAGATTTTGTAATGGCTGAGAATAGGCCAGGCTATGTCCATAGGCCAAATTTAAACTGATTTATTTCACCTGTTTGTGAGAACACCAAGAAGAATGCATATGCACATGTAGGCTATATCTCTAAAATTGTATGCACTATAGCATGAACTTAAAAAGTAGATATGTGACCTCAACATAGCCTAGGTCAGAATCAACCTTAATAACCATTCCCCACAACTGAATGAATAAAGCAAGATGTGTACAAAAGTGAACACTTTAATGGAAGCTGCAACAAGCTGTTCAACACAGCAATATGGCCAAACTGTCAGAATGGTATGTTAAACAGAAACAAAAAAGAGACAAGTGATTTGAGAATATACCGTATACCTATGGAAGCCGAGAGAGGCCCTTCATATAATCCTTTTTTTTATTCACCTTGTTTACCCGAGATAACGACATAATTAATTCAGGATCTTGAGAAAACAACACAACTAATTCGAGATCTCGAGAAAACAAAACAATTATTCCATGATCTCGAGAAAACAAAACAATTATTTCATGATCTCGAGTAAACAGCTGAGAAATGGTTCATTCAGGTGCGCCAAGAGACTTGTGATATGCTGACTTTGGGGCTATTTCTCATTCTGTATAGATGCAACTTTGGTCATTAGAATGTCTGGAATAATCGATCACCTAATAAGGCAATATTTTGATCAGGGGTTGACACAGGGAGAGATTGCATTAAGTCTTTTAATAAGGGATAATTTCAAAATTAGTCCGCGGCACCTCCGCAGACGACTGGCCCAGCTTCGTCTCTACCGACGGAGATACAGTGATCCAGCTGAGATCATAAAATAATTGTTTTGTTTTCTCGAGATCTCGAATTAGTTGTGTTGTTTTCTCGAGATCCTGAATTAATTATGTCGTTATCTCGGGATAACAAGGTGAATAAAAAAAGATTATATGAAGGACCTCTCGCGGCTTCCGTAAATATACACTCAAACAAAACAGCAATAAAGGAGGAGGGGGCGACAGCCCGAGGAAAGCCCCCACAGGAGCGCACAGCATTTGCAACATAGGCTACCCAACTCAGTACAAGACCAAAGCACTTACAGTGTGTGCAGTAGGCTTCGTGCGCATTGTTCTGCACCTCTCGGAGGAAGGGGTAGGTGCCCTGTAAATCTTTGGAAAAGGTACATTTTCTTTTCGGCATAATTGCTGCAGCATTACTGCTGCTAGCTGCTAGACAAAGAACATTCGCGCCAGTTAATGTTTATTTTATTGTTGCATGGCAACATGTTCTGATGTCTGGAATAATGTGGCTAAATAAACACCCATGCCACAGGGCCAGGGGGCAGTAACCAGGAAAGTTTGTGATTCCTGTCAATTCATCAAAATAGTAAATGCAGACATTTCTCCGCTAATGATTCCCACGCTGCTCAGTCGCAAACGTCGCGAGTGGTGAAAACCGGGACATATCCATGTCCCGACAGACTTTTGTCGGGACTCGGGACACACAACCCCAAATCGGGACTGTCCCGGTAAAACCGGGATGTCTGGTCACCCTACCCTGGCAGCTTATTTGTTTGTATTATTCATTCTTTTTTTAAGTTTGGTTTTCTTCATCACTTCACAGTAATCATTTATTAAAACTTATGCAGCAAACCTAAGTCTGAATTCAAGACACTGGCATCTTCATGAACCGTGCTGAGAAACACTGTGAGAAACACTGGGGTATTTACCATTGCACGCGAGTCAGCAGCAGTGATAACCACATGATGCTGTCCAACCAGTCACGGAGCAGCGCGGACATTTTGACCTGCAATTCACATCCAGCAGTTGCTACTAGACTCATAGTCATTGCTCGCTCATCATATTTTTTGGGTTCATTATTACCAGTAGATTGACTTTGTATAATGGTAAGCATCAATAATTTACTGATTTGTTAGTGTTACAGAGAGAGTATTATTCTGTTGATTGCCTTACATTATGTGGGAAGCCTGCCACATTTAACTAAAGAAAATCTGTATTGGTGTCACCAAACCAAGGGAGTAACTTTGATTTTGACATTGGTGGGGACACAAAAGTGATCCAAGGCAGAGCTTCCGAAAGGTGTTTTTTTTTCATTAGCAATCATAATTTCATGTCATGCAGATCTTAGAGGTTAATGTGGGCAGCCATGGCCTAATGGTTAGGCAGTTGGTCTTTGGACTCCAGGTTCAAATCCCTCCCTACATCTCCATCCATGGCTGACGTGCCCTTGAGCAAGGCACCTTACCCAACATTGCTAGAATCTGATGACTTGTTACTGTTACACCAAACAATTCCTAATTTGTGTTGAAGCAGTTGTTCTGTCTCTTCCACAGAAATACATGAAAATAAGAATTAAAAACTTTAAGCATATTTAGCATTAAATGTTTTTTTTTTTAATTCAATATCTGTATTGTTTGACATTGGGGGGGGGGGGTGTCTCAAAATTCACTGACTGCCTTATTGAGACACTCATAAATAGGTGCTACTGGTGGCATTTTCTATTCTGTAATTAAGCTCAAATTTAGTTAAAATGATATTTGGATATATAATTTAGTGATTGCCTATTATAGCATGGTTATGATTACATTAGTATTGCATTTGTAGTATACCCCCCATTTTTTTTGTCTTTTTGTTGCCCCTCCATTTTCCATATTATGTCTTTTTGTTGCCTGTTTCTGTGTTCGTAACGTGTGTTATGATTTTCACTGCAGATGTGCTTGTGACTTCATGTTCATGCTGCAGTTACCAATATTCGTCTGTAGGTGGCAGTAAAGGACCATGGATTTGTTGTATCTAGCCTAGCCTAGTAGTAGTAGAAAGAGGTCTCTGTAAAACGGTGAACGCAGCAGACTCAGCAGCAGACTCAGCAGCTGTCCCGCTGTTGATTCTGAAATGCAAGTCGCACATCTGCATGGCCATGCAGTAGCCTACATCTGACTACTTACATTCTGTAAAACCATTAGGTCTATAAATTTAACATTCATTCATTGAGGATATTATCTAACACCAAATTACATTGCTCCAGCATTCCTTTTCTCTGCAGCTATGTAGTAGCCTAGCTCTGATGCGTCCTGTCACGTTGCTAAACCTGCCTAAGGAGCCGCAGCAATACTTTTATGAAGGGTTTCCATACATCAAAAGGATTTTGTTGAGTTTTTAAAGCTCGACAGAAACCCTGCACTTACATTCTTGACTTTGAAGAAGAATGAACGAATGTCTCGTTTCTTGGGAGGGGGGCCGTCGTCCATGATACTCAAGTCAGCATGCGAGTCGTAGGGCAAGCATGCATGGACATCGAAGTCCAGCTCAATTTGTAGGCTGACAGAGAGTGGGGGGTGCGTGGGGTAGGTCAGGTGTGTACCTGTATGTGTGAGATACAGGGGGGTTGATGGGCGGGTAGTCACGGCTGCTGTGGGAAGTGTGCTGCTTTTACAGCAGATGGAGTGACAGCTGGGATAGCCAACCATGTAAGTTAGCGAGAAACAGGTAGCTAATCAGAGAATGTATATCTACATTAGAGGGGGGATTATTAGCAGTGTCATACATTTAACCCTTTGTGTGCCATATAATCATTGCTCAGGTTAGGACATCGGTTTTATTGATCGTGATTACACAGTAGCGGCTGAATATTGGTAGGGACACATCTAGAAGAAACTAGAAGTATGCTAACCTTCTTAGCACCTGGCCCCCACCCCACCATTAATTTGTCTTAGGTCTGTGACTGAGTTTCCCACTATAGTAGTTTTATGGAAGTAAAAAGCAAAATAGTTTGTACCTGCTAATCCTCAATCTCTTCAATGAACTGAGATAATTGAAGAATAATTAACTTTGCTTTACAGGGGCCACCCACCAGACAGCAAATTGCCTTGGTCCAGTTCATAGAGAAATCAACTGGCTTCTTCATGGGGAAAAGGCAGAAGTCCAGATCAGTGCTGACTGTGAAGGAAGTGTTAATGGAGATTTGTTTTGTTTTGTTTTTTACTAAAAAAAAATTAAAAAGATATTGGCAAGTTGTGTTATGGGGATACCATACTATCTCAGATTGGGTTAACTATCACAGGTTAAATAGTAAAGTTTAGGTTTTATACACATTTGAACATGTGATAAATCCAAATATATCTTTCATATGAAAAATATATTTTTTTCTCACATATCTACCCTGTTTTTGAGGAAATTGTAACAGACACTATAATTTGCTGTTCTGATTGTGCACTAGTGGGGTGCACTAGCTTGTTGAACATAATTAGAGATAAAAATAAAATACACATTCAGTTTTTAATCAAGGGGCCAAGATATTGACTGAGGTATTTATACTATATCATCTGAGATTATAAACTCAGCTGTCTAACCAGTCACTGAGCAGCACGGATATTTTGACCTGCAATTCACAGGTTATAAGGTAAGGATTTTTTTTTGGAAGAACACCAAAAAAATTAGCGAAGTTGATGTCTAATGCTGTAGCATGCTCTAACCCCATCCCAATGCGGTGTGGCAATGTAGCTTACAGCAGGTTATGGTTGCTGAACTGCTGGTTGTCCAGGTGGTGCTCTGAAAACGGTGTGGGGTTTATAGATAATTGGACTAATTTTGAGGGCACTGCTGGCCTGTTAGAGCGGGACGGTATCCATCCCACTCGGGAAGGTGCTGCTCTCATTTCTTGCAGCATAGCTCATAGTCTCAGAACAGGTCTAGTTAACTTATCTGGAGGGTCCTCAGACAGAGTGTTTTGGTAAACTGGGATAAATGGATGCTGTCAGTCCCCCACTCGCTTGCCCACTCGATTTTGTTGACGGTGTAGTGGCTGGCTGCTTTATGTCCCGGGGCTCCATCATGCCTGTGTTACCTTCTGGCTCTCCCCTTTTAGTTATGATGTCATAGTTAGTTTTTCCGGAGTCCCTGCTTCCACTCAGCGCAGAATGTATACTGTTCTTACTTCATCAGGTGACATTGGGCATACCTAACAACCTATGTTTTCTCTCCCCCCCCATCTGTCCCTCTGAGTTACATGTCAATCCTGAGATTGAGATGCTGACCACCTCTACTCCTCGGACCTGTTTGATCCATCCTGGTGCCCTGTGTCTGGCTGGAGTCTCATCACATCGCTCCTATGGAGGATGGCTCCATATGGACAGTTGAAAGTCACATTTGGAAGAAGCTCTGGACACTTACAGTAATGCTTTTATGGCTGAGGACTACATTTGACTTGCTAACTTTAGGACTGCAGTTGTCATGAACAGTTTTGCACTCAAGTTTCCATCACTGAAGAGTTATAACATCAACGAAACTGACTTCATGTTAAAACTGTTAAAAATGTTATAAACATTGTGTGTTATCACCCAAATGAGGATGGGTTCCCTTTTGAGTCTGGTTCCTCTTGAGGTTTCTTCCTCATGTCATCTGAGGGAGTTTTTCCTTGCCACCGTTGCTCATTGGGGACAGATTAGGGATAAAATTAGCTCATGTTTAAAGTCATTAAAATTCTCTAAAGCTGCTTTGCGACAATGTCTATTGTTAAAAATGCCATAAAAATAAACTTGACATGACTTAAACAATCATTCTCACTTAAATAAATCAACTATAAACAATCACTCTCTAGCGTCTGTACTTCCTCTGCAAACTGAGGAGAGCAAGAGTCCCGGCCCCCATCATGCACACATTCTACAGAGGCACCATCGAGAACATCCTGACCAACTGCATCACCGTGTGGTACGGCGCCTGCATCGTGTCCTGCTGCAAGACTCTGCAGCGCATCGTGAGAGCAGCTGAGAGGATTATTGGTGTCTCTCTCCCTTCTCTAATGGATATTTATAACTCCCGCCTCACCCGCAAAGCCATCAGGATTGCAGGTGACCCCACCCACCCATCTCACAGCCTCTTCAGTCTGCTGCCACCGGGGAGGAGACTGCGGAGTCTCCGGGCCAAAACCAGCAGGCTCAAGAACAGTTTCTTTCACCAGGCTCAACTCCCTCCCTGTTCTGCCTCTCCTTCCCCCTCTGCCCCCTGCCACAGATTCTGCTCACACTCCCCCCTGCCCCCCTTCAGCATTTGACATGTCACCCTCACAGTCCCCCCCCAACACACACACACATACAGTACATACTCTCAACGTTCATTAACACACTGAACTCAGGGACTGCACATTTCACTTTACCTTGCTCATTTGCACTATTCCGCACTACCTCACCTTAACAGCCATTAGTTTATTGTTTATACTGCTTATTTCATGTTTGCCTGGTATACCTCACGTGCCCTTGACTGTTTATTTGCACCAATTTGTGTGTGTGTGTTTAGTCTATGTCTAGTTCTTATATAGAGTGTTTTTACTGTTTATACTGTTTGTTTTTTCAATTATTCTATTTTTATTTATTGCATTGCCTGTTTGCACTGTGGGTCAGAGAGGACTGAAATTTCATCTGTGCTGCATGTCGAGCATGTATAGCATATTTGACAATAAACTTGACTTGACTGACTTCACTTTTTCTAGAATCTTTGACAAGAAAGGCAGCTTAGAGATGGGTCTATAATTTTTGAGGTTGTCAGAGTCAAGTGAGGGTTTCTTGAGGAGTGGCTGTACAATGGCATGTTTAAAGCTCAAAGGGACACTGCCACTCATTAAGGAGCTGTTGATGAGGGCCAAGACAATGGGACAAAGGATAGAGAAAGCCTCCTTAAAGAGACATGATGGCAGGATGTCCAGAGAGCAGTAAGTAGGCTTCGGCTACGTTTACACTAGACCGTATCTGTCTCGTTTTCTTCGCGGACGCACTGTCCGTTTACATTAACCCCCCTGAAAAAGCGGGGAAACGGGAATCCGCCAGCGTCCACGTATTCAATCTAGATCGTATCAGCTCCGGTGCTGTGTAAACATTCAGAATACGCGAATACGCTGTGCTGAGCTCTAGCTGGCGTCTCATTGGACAACGTCACTGTGACATCCACCTTCCTGATTCGCTGGCGTTGGTCATGTGACGCGACTGCTGAAAAACGGCGCGGACTTCCGCCTTGTATCACCTTTCATTAAAGAGTATAAAAGTATGAAAATACTGCAAATACTGATGCAAATACTGCCCATTGTGTAGTTATGATTGTCTTTAGGCTTGCCATCCTTCCACTTGCAAGTAATAAGTGATATGCACTGGGATCTCACACACAGCGGCTCAGTCCCGAATCGTGGCTTGTTCACTTCACTCGCGCGCTCTGTGAGCTGCGCAGGGCCGGAGTGCGCACCCTCCAGAGGGCACTCGCTGTTCAGGGCGGAGTGATTTGGAGCGCAGGATGCCTGCGGAGCCGAGCGTATCCGCGTATTGGTGTTGCTGTGTGCACGGCTAACGGTTTTAGTGTCAACGCGAATCGTTTTAAGAACGTTAATCTGATGATCCGCTGATTCGACGTAATGTAAACGTAGCCTTCATGTTTTGAACCACTTCTGTTAGCTGTGAGCATGATACTGACTGAAAGTTTTGGAAATGGGAGGTGATGGCACGAGAATCTACGTTTACACTAGACCGTATCTGTCTCGTTTTCTTCGCGGACGCACTGTCCGTTTACATTAACCCCCCTGAAAAAGCGGGGAAACGGGAATCCGCCAGCGTCCACGTATTCAATCTAGATCGTATCAGCTCCGGTGCTGTGTAAACATTCAGAATACGCGAATACGCTGTGCTGAGCTCTAGCTGGCGTCTCATTGGACAACATCACTGTGACATCCACCTTCCTGATTCGCTGGCGTTGGTCATGTGACGCGACTGCTGAAAAACGGCGCGGACTTCCGCCTTGTATCACCTTTCATTAAAGAGTATAAAAGTATGAAAATACTGCAAATACTGATGCAAATACTGCCCATTGTGTAGTTATGATTGTCTTTAGGCTTGCCATCCTTCCACTTGCAAGTAATAAGTGATCTGCGCTGGGATCTCACACACAGCGGCTCAGTCCCGAATCGTGGCTTGTTCACTTCACTCGCGCGCTCTGTGAGCTGCGCAGGGCCGGAGTGCGCACCCTCCAGAGGGCACTCGCTGTTCAGGGCGGAGTGATTTGGAGCGCAGGATGCCTGCGGAGCCGAGCGTATTCGCGTATTGGTGTTGCTGTGTGTACGGCTAACGGTTTTAGTGTCAACGCGAATCGTTTTAAGAACGTTAATCTGATGATCCGCTGATTCGACGTAATGTAAACGTAGCCTGAGGGGTCTGATAGTGGGAGAATGATACTGGCTCTTATCTGATCAATTTTGTTGGTGAAGAAGGTTGAGAAGGGGTCACAAGATTCAATCTTGTGGGGTAAATGTGCCAGCAGTGGTAACAGGATTTAAAATTGAATTTATGGTGTTGAACAGCACTTTATGTCAGTGGGCATTTGTAGAAATTAAGTCTGAGTAATACTATTCTTTGGCCTTCCTAACAGTACATTGATACATTTTTAAATTATCCCTGAACAACTCATAAGACACTTGTAACTTGTCTTTTTTCCACTTTTGCTCCACCCTCCTACAGGCTTGTCTTGAGGAATGGGTGGAGTCATTTAGCCAAGGGGTGCGCACAAAAGTAAGGTTGGGCCGTCTAGGTTTTAAGGGTGCTACAGAGTCTAGAGTGACAGAGCAGGAGGCATTAAACAGAGAGAGTAGCTCCTCTGTATCATTACAGGAAGAGAGGACAGAAGAAATGTGCTGAGCTTGTGAGACCATGAAAGTGTTAGAGAAATGTAAGGCCGTGGCAGAGTTTATGCAACTGGTCAGCGAGGGGGGCAGTGGAGGGCTTGGACTGAGGTGGGGTAAAGAGGAATCAAACACGATCAAGGAGTGGTCAGAGACTCCTGTGTCAACCATTTCAAGACCAGACACAGAGAGGCCAGAGGATAGGACAAGATCTAAAGTGTGGCCCTTATACAACCCCGATTCCAAAAAAGTTGGGACAAAGTACAAACTGTAAATAAAAATGGAATGCAATGATGTGGAAGTTTCAAAATTCCATATTTTATTCAGAATAGAACATAGATGACATATCAAATGTTTAAACTGAGAAAATGTATCATTTAAAGAGAAAAATTAGGTGATTTTAAATTTCATGACAACAACACATCTCAAAAAAGTTGGGACAAGGCCATGTTTACCACTGTGAGACAGCCCCTTTTCTCTTTACAACAGTCTGTAAACGTCTGGGGACTGAGGAGACAAGTTGCTCAAGTTTAGGGATAGGAATGTTAACCCATTCTTGTCTAATGTAGGATTCTAGTTGCTCAACTGTCTTAGGTCTTTTTTGTCGTATCTTCCATTTTATGATGCGCCAAATGTTTTCTATGGGTGAAAGATCTGGACTGCAGGCTGGCCAGTTCAGTACCCGGACCCTTCTTCTACACAGCCATGATGCTGTAATTGATGCAGTATGTGGTTTGCCATTGTCATGTTGGAAAATGCAAGGTCTTCCCTGAAAGAGACGTCATCTGGATGGGAGCATATGTTGCTCTAGAACCTGGATATACCTTTCAGCATTGATGGTGTCTTTCCAGATGTGTAAGCTGCTCATGCCACACACACTAATGCAACCCCATACCATCAGAGATGCAGGCTTCTGAACTGAGCACTGATAACAACTTGGGTCGTCCTTCTCCTCTTTAGTCCGAATGACACGGCGTCCCTAATTTCCATAAAGAACTTCAAATTTTGATTCGTCTGACCACAGAACAGTTTTCCACTTTGCCACAGTCCATTTTAAATGAGTCTTGGCCCATAGAAGACATCTGCGCTTCTGGATCATGTTTAGATATGGCTTCTTCTTTGAACTATAGAGTTTTAGCTGGCAACGGCGGATGGCATGGTGAATTGTGTTCACAGATAATGTTCTCTGTAAATATTCCTGAGCCCATTTTGTGATTTCCAATACAGAAGCATGCCTGTATGTGATGCAGTGCCGTCTAAGGGCCCAAAGATCACGGGCAGCCAGTATGGTTTTCTGGCCTTGACCCTTATGCACAGAGATTCTTCCAGATTCTCTGAATCTTTTGATGATATTATGCACTGTAGATGATATGTTCAAACTCTTTGCAATTTTACACTGTCGAACTCCTTTCTGATATTGCTCCACTATTTGTCGGCGCAGAATTAGGGGGATTGGTGATCCTCTTCCCAGCTTTACTTCTGAGAGCCGCTGCCACTCCAAGATGCTCTTTTTATACCCAGTCATGTTAATGACCTATTGCCAATTGACCTAATGAGTTGCAATTTGGTCCTCCAGCTGTTCCTTTTTTGCACCTTTAACTTTTCCAGCCTCTTATTGCCCCTGTCCCAATTTTTCTGAGATGTGTTGCTGTCATAAAATTTCAAATGAGCCAATATTTGGCATGAAATTTCAAAATGTCTCACTTTCAACATTTGATATGTTGTCTATGTTCTATTGTGAATAGAATATCAGTTTTTGAGATTTGTAAATTATTGCATTCTGTTTTTATTTACAATTTGTACTTTGTCCCAATTTTTTTGGAATTGGGTGGTTGTAATGTGTTCGACCAGAGACAGATTGACAGAGACTGAAAGAGTGAATTAAGTTTAAAAATTCTTTAACCAGGGCGGCACGGTGGTGTAGTGGTTAGCGCTGTCGCCTCACAGCAAGAAGGTCCGGGTTCGTGGCCGGCGAGGGACTTTCTGTGTGGATTTTGCATGGTGTCCACGTGGGGGTGCTCTGGTTTCCCCCACAGTCCAAAGACACGCAGGTTAGGTTAACTGGTGGCTCTAAATTGACCGTGAGTGTGAATGGTTGTCTGTGTCTATGTGTCAGCCCTGTGATGACCTGGCGACTTGCCCAGGGTGTACCCTGCCTTTCGCCTGTCATCAGCTGGGATAGGCTCCAGCTTGCCTGCGACCCTGTAGAAGGATAAAGCAGCTAGAGATGATGAGATGAGATGAGAATTCTTTAACCATGGGTTTGGTTGGGCAACAAACATGTATATTAAAATCACCTAATATTAAGAGTTTATCAGATTGGGAGGCCAGAGTCGATAAGAGGTCGAAGAACTCTTGAATAAAACAGGCTGTTGGTTTTAGGAGGTCTGTAGACAAGAGCACATAATATAGGAACTGAGACATGGATTTTGAGAACTTGAACTTCAAAAGAGGAGTGAGTATCAGTGGGCACAGATTAACAATTAAGGAAAGTTTTAAAAAGGGTGGCTATACCACCCCATGACCAGTCAGTCTAGGTGAGTTCAGGAAGCTGCAGCGGGAGGGGCAGAGGTCTCCAAAAGGAGAGATGTCACCAATGGCTAACCAAGTCTCTGTTAAAAATAAAAAGCCCAGCATACGAGATGACATAATGTAATTTAAAATAAATGTCTTATTTGATAGAGACCTAGCATTGAACAGAGCAAATCTGGTGTCAAATGAGTCTGATCGTTGTGTAGTTGCTGCCGGTAAAATCCTGTGGAACGTCAGGGAACGCAGGTTTTTAACGTCGGCTCCACCATGGGACGCTCTGTTTACAGGGAGGGAACGTGGCAACCAGTGGACAGGGATATAGTTAGTGGGAGGCAGAGGAGCAGGCCTTGACAGTAATGTCGTAAGGTTTCCATAATTTACGCCTCCCTTTCTGAATGCTGTAGACCAGGGGTGTCCAAACTGATCCATTAAGGGCCATGTGGCTGCAGGTTTTCATTCCAGCCATGCAGCAGCACACCTGACTTGGCTCATTCAATCAACTGAACTGTCTTCGCACAGTCAAATACTTGCAGCCACACCCACCCTTGATTAAAGCATGGCTGGAATGAAAACCTGCAGCCACACGGCCCTTTATGGATCAGTTTGGACACCCCTGCTGTAGACGAAGGACGAGTTGATGTTGTGGATATTCGGGTGGGGATGACACCCAAGAATTCTGTATAACAACAGACTTTGCGACGAGAACCTCTGTGTATGTAGCGAGGACGGCAAGCAATGGAAAGGTCGACGCACAGGCTGTAGACATCCACATTTAGATGGAGGGATGACGAGTTAATTTTTAGCAGTTCGGCTGGGATATACGATAAGCCCATGGCCACACATTAGGTTAGAGAACACCCAATAGGAACGGTACATAAAATCCATAGCAATCGGCAGAAAAGTTTGAGGCTACTCCAACTTTCAGCGCCAGAACGCATCTTGAAAAACTCCCCATAGAATGATAGGTTAGCTAACTACACACAACCACATTTTGACCTCGATAGGCTATCAACCTGAACACACAGACTGACACAAATCAGTGAGGGCAGTGGTGACTACCAGCACTGGCTATAGCGCAAACCCGAGCACAAACATGAGAAAGGGGAAACTTACATATGCCTATCCAGGGGTGTCAAACCTGATCCATAAAGGGCCTTGTGGCTGCAGGTTTTCATTCCAGCCATGCAGCAGCACACCTGACTTGGCTCATTCAATCAACTGAACTGTCTTCACACAGTCAAATACTTGCAGCCACACCCACCCTTGATTAAAGGGTGGGTGTGTCAGTTGATTGAATAAGCCAAATCAGGGTGCTGCTGCATGGCTGGAATGAAAACCTGCAGCCACACGGCCCTTTATGGATCAGGTTTGACACCCCTGGCCTATGCCAAGCAGTCTGAGTTTGTTCATGGCTGAGAGGGCTTGAGTTAGGCCGGTGTAATCATTGGTGTTACCCACAGGAGAGAAAGCAAGTTCCAGCCGAAAGTAGTAATCCAATATTTATTTAAATTGGTACAACAATAGTAATCCCAGGTTCGGTAACGTCCATTTACAGTGTTTCCGCTATGTACAATTGGCTGCAGCGGGCCGCCGCACCTTGATTTTTGCCGCCGCACCTTCAGAAATTCCTGAAGGGGGGCCGTGGCACGGGTAACTTTTTGAAAATTATTTTTGAAAATTATTTAAAAAATAGGCTAAACCAATATTTTTTGACGTTGAGCGGACTCGAGCCTGGCATGAACCGCTCCAACGTGCTATAATGACACCAATCTATCACCAGCCAATCAGGAGACTTAATCAAACGCATCCCCCGCCCACCAATCTATCACCAGCCAATCAGGAGACTTAATCAAACGCATCCCCCACCCACCAATCTATCACCAGCCAATCAGAAGACTTAATCAAACGCATCTCCCGCCCACTTGTGTCCGCGTCTGAGACGTTGAATTTTCACAGAAGGAGGAAAGTTGTTGACTGAGGTAAGACTGTGTGATAAATTAACGAACGAATAAGAGAGGAATTTCAACATATAGGGCTTAAGTTTGTTACCGTTAAATAAGCATTGCTTGTACAGTAACGTTATGTCGTTATAACGTTGACCCACTTTTAACGTGCTGAGTACCGACTCTAACATGCTAATGAACTTAGCTTGCTGTCAAAAGTACAAAGACCTTAAATTGCTCTGTGTAAATTAGAAAATGGCACAACTTCCTCTGTAGCCATCAACTCAACTTGTCTTGAGTTTTGAGCCGATCACAACAGGGCAGCACTGTGGCCTGAGGTAAAACACGATAGTTTTAGTTTGTTTAAATTACAAAAATGAGTACACCCAATGACTGTCTCATATACTCTTCATATACTCACACTGTTTAAGTAATGCAATAAAACTAATCTTTAAAAGTGGAATTTACTCAAACTGTTTGCATAGAATGAACTTTGGGGTTAACAGTGTAATAGTGTTGCAGTGTTCTGCAAATTAGCAGTTTAATATTTCAGATATTGAGACATGAAAGTGCTATTTTAAAAAATAAAAGGTCAGAAATGTTTTCTTTGTCGTCTATTTAGTTCATTTTATTTCTTCAATAATTTTCCTTGATTGAGAAATCGGTCTGGGCTCTTATGGGTTAATCAGTAGCCTGCATGCTAGTATATGTTCCATACAGTCAAACATTTTGATGTACTCCAGGCTCAATTTTGATTAATCAAAAATCTGCGTAGTAGTACAGTCTGAAGATGCTCTTGCAGATTTGGTGTTAATTGAACAAAAATTATGGGAGGATATAGGTTTAATAAGTTTTACAATTTTTGAAGTGAGTGATGGATTGATAAGTTTAGATGTGTTCAATATTTTCTTATCTTCAGACATAATATTGTAGATGTTTCTTTACCTGCTTGATAGTTTTGACCGGGACTCCAATCTTCCTCAGAAGAGTCATTAGTCCTTAAATTAAATTCATTATAGACATGAACTTAAAATCATTGTTTTATTTTATGGCCTCGGTGCCCTGGCTTTTGGCCTTCGTGCCCTCAGCATCAGCAGAGCGTTCGTTTTCCACACTTCGTCGACTGAAATCATACCTCCGATCCACAATGACACAAAAGAGACTGAGTGACTTGATGAACTGCCATATTCACCGTGACATTCTGGAACAAACTGACATGACAGCCATCGCAAAGGAGTCCGTGCAGGCCAATGACAGACGCAGGCAGGCCTTTGGGAAGTTTTAAGGGTAAGTCATTGGTTACTTCTATTAGCACCGCCGAGTGCACTGCTTCCTCTGTTTTCAATGTTTCTATACTGCATTGGTACTGATACAAGCAAGTTGTTTAAGTTGAGTTCGCCTACTACCGAGGTGCTTTTGTTGTGTACTGTTGGCTGTTTTAGCATTTTATTCTGCGCAATTATGTGCTGGCATGTTGTGGGCTAAAGTCATGACTGATGGATTAATCTATGTATAGCCTTCTGTGCTGTTGGCTGTTTTTATTCTCGTACTGGGGTGGGACGTCTGAGCGCAGGTCTTGCCACTGCACCTTCAAACATTTTCTAGGGGAAAAACTGATTTAGTATACGTCCGTAAAAAGTGAGTAGATCCAAGTAGACTCCAAACAAAGCTTACAACAGACGATCAGGTCCAGACAGCAGCAGCAGACAGACACGCCAGCGTATACTCCTAGAAGTTTCAGACTAGCGACTAGGTCAGATACTACACTTGATCTTAACCAAAAGCCCGAGAAGCGATAACGTAATATAGTCAATGGCTTTAAATATACCACTTCCAAATATTAAAATCCAAAAAGGTAAACACAGCTAGACTCCACCCCCAACAGCTGGATCCTTTTGAAGAGAGACATCGTCGTGTGTGTGTGGTTTCCATGCAAAAAGTTTGATATTTCTAACATTTGACCACCAGAAATGTGCAGCTCTACCAGAGCAAAGCCTGCAAAAATAAGCTGAACTCATTAACATTCCTCTCCCCAGAAATCTGTAATATATAGATTGAGGCACTGCCTAAAAGCGGAGCTCCATCTGTTTCTGGGTTGTAGAATTTTCTTATATCATAGCCAGACTCTTTTGTTTTATTTCTTTACCGTTATAGTTACTATACTGTTTCCTTATGTTGTACAAAACATACACAGAAAGAGAATAGCTCTGGCCTGATGAGTAGAGTCAGGGCAGTGATTTTATTTACAAATTCGATTTCACCATTGCTGAGACAAGAATACAAAAAAAAAACAATATCATATTGAAAACAAAATAAAATACAATGAATCCGTTGCCCGGTACGAAACCCCGGGATAAAACCCCAGTGGGATTAGAACCTCCCGGGAACGGACTCCACGTCCGAATGCAGCGCATGGAGCTCCGGGGATTCGAGCTTTGACTTTGAAAAGATGATAGAGGTTTTGTTAAAAAAAAAAAAAAGTGAAATTAAGGAAATATTTAAAACACTCAGCATCAGCATTATCAACATACTAATATTAAGAAATTGTGTTATGAAACTAGAAAGACCATTCAAGAGTTTTCTAGAGTTATTGTTTGTTTGTAAAAGATGAACATATTTTTGGAAGTGTGCACGTTTTGCACAAAGGTCTCAGGTCCTTATTACACGGTTATCAAAATGAATAATGCACGTAATGCAGTATGTTGAGACAGAATGAACTCCAGTGATCAGCCATCTGGCTGTATTTTTAAACAATTTCTGCAGGCTGGAATCTTTGGGCTTCGTTTCATCCAAAAGAAAAAGTAACTGGTTGCTGGTGAGCTGAAAGAAAATCATATATGTAAATAAGCATACACTTCTTTAAATGATAATACACCTACACAAGTGTAGTTTTATGTTCATGTGTATGTAGATTGGTGTTAAGTGATCAATCATTAATAATTAAATTGAATCAATCCCATTGAATCATTTAAATTGAATCATACCATTGAATCAGTCTCATTGAATCGTTTAAATTGAATAATTTAAATTGAATCATACCATTAATTTTGGTGCTTAATAATAAATTACCAAACAGCCAGATTATGGTATATTCCAAATTATTATGGTCACTTACCAAGCTGTAGCTAATAGTATTCATATACACTTTAGAATTCTTTTGAGATTTGGGCGACTTCAAGAAATATCGGAACAGCAAACAAACACACACAGTTTCAATGATAATGGAATTTATTATAACAAAGATAAAATTGAATAACAGCAGATGAAATCTTCAGCAAACAGTGTGTGTGAGTGTGTGTAGACAAAAAAATAGCTTTGTATGCTAATTAGACAAAGGAAGGCTAGCTAGCATGTGTTTGTGTGTGTAAGCAAAAGATTAGCTTTGTGTGCTAACTAGACAAAGGAAGGCTAGCTAACATGTGCTTTTGAGGCCTAGTGGCCACGTGGTTGTGTGTGAGCGTGTGTGTATGTGTGATAACAAAAATTAAATGTTAACAATTAAAATACATTCAAATGGTCATCCGTGATATATGTGGATTTGAATGTGGGCACGGGGAGTGCGCTATAAAGGTTGAATTGAATCAGGACTTAGAATATTATCTAAAGTTGAGACAAAAGACCTCGTGATAAAGAACAAAGGAGGGGGGGTCACCACGTGTTTCCTTACAGAACAAAGAGAGTTAGCTTTGGTTTGCTAGCTAAAGTGTATGTGAGGCCTAGTGTGTGTGTGACCACATGTTGAAGCCTGGTCCATGGAGACAAAAGGCTTCCCTAGACAGCTAACCCACTAGCGTTATAGTATTATTAAATACCCTGAAATCTTGATGAGGTCGATATATGTATAAGAATGAAGTTAGAGTGTTAGAGAGGGAAAAGAGGCATGCACAACCTCTCTTATTAAACAATTGAGAGGTTAAATCAAAATCGAACAATCATACAGTGTACACAATTAAACCGTTCCTGAGTTTAAAATTCACACTACTTCAATAAAGCAAAATTCCTGAGACTAGCTTTATTACTATGCCCAAAAGAATGCCAAGTCTTACTTCCGTATTTCGCCCTTCTGCAGAGGGCCAAGAATTTTTGGAGAAGGTGACTTTCACAGGAGCCCCTGAGAAGAAAATCTGTGGAAAACAGAGAATTCTTGGAGAAACTTCGTAGCTCGTGGGAAGAAAATCTCTGTAGAAACAAGGTGCACAGCTTTGTTGAAGAGGTCCAGCCGCTTCTTTGTCTTCAGACTAAAAACCACTTGGGCTGCAGTTTTGCACGTGCTGATGAGGAACAGATGAAACCGGTTATATTCAAGTTGAGTCAAAATCGCGCGATTCTCGAGTCTACCGTGGCCAAAGGTAAGTAAAAGAAACAGCACGAAACTCTGATTCTAGACAAAAAGACGTTTTTATCTAGTTTGCTCGGCTGAGCGGATCTCTCTGTGTCCAGACGGCTTGAAGTCCAGACGGAAAAGAGGAGGAAGGAAGCGTTGTTCAGTTGCTTATAGAATTGTAGAGGAAGTGACGTAGATGATCCCGCCCATGCGTGACGTAGGTCAACGCGGAAGTTGGCTGGGAGTTGTAGTCCTTAGACGGACTGTGTATTGTACCTACACTTGTCAGTTAAAGGTAAGAGGTACAATGAAATGCATCATGGCAAGAAATCAGAAAACAACTTCATGGGTTTCTCACTACTCAGCTGTTGGGTTTCCTGTGGTGGCACAGAACCAAAACCATCAGAAAACAACTTGATGGCTTTCTTTATGTATCTACACTCTATGCCTGTGGGGCTCCACTATAATACTGAAACTGTATGTTGTGGTAATCAGTGACAGCCCAATTTTCAACATGTAAGTCCTCAACAGAATGAGATCATCTCCAAAACTAAGGAATGGGGTTTCGGTGGATCTGTGCAGGAAATAAGATTATATCAGAATTAGACCTCATATGAGTCCTGTGATAGATTGGTGACCTGCCCAGGGTGACATACAAGCAAGAACCACCATTGGATGGATAAACCTCACACACCATCACTTTTGCTGGGATGGAGTTTGTCAATGTAATTTACCACTGCAGTGTTTAAAGTTTTGTCACATTAATTTATATGTCGTATACTTTGATTTGTTTGTCATAAAGTTTTACAGAGGAAATCACTGAGTGGCCTGCACTCCACAGAGCATTATCTTGTTATCCGCATATCAGGTCGTAAAACACTACAAACCAATTACTTGTATTTTCAACAAATGAATAGAACTGGCCTATTTATTAATGCATTGTTTGTTTTGCAGCTTTCAGTATGACATAAACACTAAACCATTTTTAAAAGTATGAATGATCAAGTATCTTGATCATTTTTAAAAGGATGAACGATCATTTTTAAACCATTTTTTCCCAAGCACATAAACTTTATTTTATTAGTAGTATTATTATTTTGTTGTTGTTGGTCTTGCTGTGGTGAGTTGTTTGGCTCATTGGTTTGGGGATATGATTCTTGCTTTGGGTGTGAGAGGTCTCGGGTTCAAAGCCCAGATTTTACCTGAAATGGTCGATCTGGATTGCTGGCTACATGGATTTCACTTGGCTGCAACGTTCTTAAAGTGCTAGTTGAATGAAAGTTACATCAGAAAATCCCTGGTTTTCTGTGTGTGATGTGCCAAAATATACTGTAAAGTTGGTGGGAAAAAAAAAAAGATAATTCTGTTCCTAAAAGCTTGTCCGCCATTATTAGATCTCAGAGATTTACAGGTCAGCGGCGCTGCACGCGTGACGTCATTTGCGCCAGGGCCTTCTTTTGTTTCCACACAGACTCTATACTATTCTCTGCAGTGGTGTGGGTTCTTGATACACAAGCCAAATCACTCATGAAGAAAAAGAGCAACAACTGCGCTAGTTGCGCCAGCCGTTTTCTGGAACCAAGGAAGTTAATACATGGTAAAAATCATAGTTAACTTTTTTTTTTTTTTTACTTATTTGGTGTTCAACTTTCACAGTTGTGATAAAGCAGTGTCGCTGAATAATGGCAGTAAATAGTCACTTACTTTCACTTTACAGTGCTGGAGCTGCAGGAGCAGGTGGCGCACAACAGGCAGGAATTTGTTAGGATTCACCTCCAAAACTAAGTTGCTCATAAAGCTACAACCTTTTCTGGTTCTAACAGAACCAATTAGGACCATGTAGACCCTTTCTGTTTTGTGCTACAATATTAAGTAGAGGTGTGTGTGTGTGTGTGTGTGTATTTGTTGAGGGTCAGCGCACAAAAAAATCATCGTATCTCTGCAACCATAAAATATTTTTTTCCAGAATTCCAAAACCTATAACCTTCTTGCGGTGTCCCTTTACAGAGAGCTGATTTTAAGGTGAATTGAAACTGTCTGAAATTTAAGTCCCTACAATAATCACAGAATTGGTGTGAAGGAAAAGGCCATTGCAGAGGCTCCAAATTGCAAAGAGGGAGATTCTCCCTCTCTGCGAGTAGCTCGGATGGAGGGAGACAAGTTTGAGCGCCGTAGGCACGTTATGTACATATATAATAATGGTGTGTGTATATATCACAGTACCAGTCAAAAGTTTGGAAACGCCCTTTAATTCAGTGGTTTTTCATTCTTTTAAAATTTTCTGAATTGTAGATTAATACTAAAGTCATCGACATTATGAAGAAATATATATGGAATTATTTGGTAAACAAAAAAAAGTGTTAATCAAACCAGAATATTTTTTATATTTTAGATTCTTCAAAGTAGGCACCTTTTGCTTAGATGACAGCTTTGCACATCTTGGCATTTTCTCAGTCAGCTTTATGAGGTAGTCACCTGGAATGACTTTCAGTTTACAGCTGTGCCTTGTCAAGAGTTAATTTCTTGAATTTCTTGACCTCTTAATGTGTTTGAGACCATCAGTTGTGTTGTGAAGAGGTAGAGTTGGTATACACTGAATGGCCCATATTTGAGTACTGTTCTAACCCATATTATACCAAGAACTACTCAACTAAGTAAAGAAAAATGACAGTCCATCATTATTTTCAGAAATGAAGGTCAGTCAGTCCGAAAAATTTCAAGAACTTTGAAAGTATCCCCAGGTGCAGTCACAAAGACCATCAAACGTTATGATGAAACTGGCTCTCATCAGGACCGCCCCAGGAAAGGAAAACGAACTTTGGGGTCTAGTAAAATACACGAAGAAAATGTTCATGATATCTACATTATAATATTAAGTGTCAATGAGAACTTAATAAAATTGTGAATATTATATACATTTCATTCATGTAATTAATAAATTGCAATATAACAGTAAGTTTTACTAAAGATGTATTCATAATATTTACACAATTTATAGACACCGTGCATAAACCTAAAAATACTAAGTACTTTTTGAGCGAAAAGGCAGCCTGTTTGAATCTGCGCATGCTCATTGGACAACCGCACGAAACATTGAGCAGTCTGAACTTGTCATGCATCTGTTACATCACTTTTCCTCAGACTTCGACAAAGTCAGTAATTTTCCAAGTGTAGCTCGTCGGAACAACGCTACCATCAAATTAACATTAGTTCATGATAAGGCAAGTAACTTGTTGAATTACTTAGCTAACTGTTAGCTATTAACCATTACATTTTCCCTAACATTAGCTATTTGCCGGGCCGCTATCTTCACAGTGTAATGTTAGCTTGTGCTAGCTAGTGCTAGCTAGCTAGTTAGCTAGCAAAAACTAACGTTAATGTTACACTGCGAAGATAGCGGCCCGGCAGATAACGTTAGCTAATGTTGGGGAAAATCCAGCTAAACGTGGTTGACTAACGTTAGTGTTGCAACTAGCTAGATAGCTATAAAACATTCGAAATTCATGGTTCTGTAACTCGTCTTTGCACACTGTGTGATTTCTGTCTTCTGACTTTAGTCTCTGTTCATCCTGTGTTGCTAGCTAGCTAACGTTAGCTAGTTCTAGTCCAAGCTAGAAACGGCATGTTAACTAGAAACGTGGTTGACTAACATTAACGTCAGTGTTGCTAGACCACGTTTCTAGCTAACACACCATTTCTAGCTTGGACTAGAACTAGCTAGCTAACACGCCATCATGTTTATCATTTGGTAGCTAGTTGGGCAATGTTACTAAATGTATTGAAATAAATGTGACTAATATTTTATGGTATAAATAAATGTGTGCAGAGTAGACCTCATTAGCAATCTGATTGTGTGATGTTAGATACAGACATAGAAAACTAAACTATTTCTTTCCATCAACAGACAAATCAGTGTAGCAGTGAGTGGAATTGAGACAGGACATAGGAGAACTTTGATTAAGGTAAGTAAAATTGACTCATATTTTATGGTACAATGTGTGCAGACCTCATTAGCAAGCTTGCTAGTCATCTAGTGTGATGTAGAAGACAAACTACTCTCTTTTTTCCTTCCATCAACAGACAAATCAGTGTAGCAGTGAGTGGAATTGAGACGGACCTAGGAAATTAAGGCAAGTAAAAATTAATGCATTCCATTAATATTGATGTGTCTGTGCAATAGACACATCAACAGCATCTATCAATAGCATCTACTGCTCTTTTTGTTCAGGTGCAGGGTAGATCTTAATGGCGCATGTAACCTACCAATGGAGACAAACATGTCTTCACGTCCTAGCCTTCATTTAAAAGCCCTGGTCTATAGGAGGCAAAGCTGCATAGGCCTGGGGCACCATTAACTTTGCACCTTATTGATATTTTTATTTGTATCTTAACCACACACACACACACTGGCTCAATAGTTTAGGTAATTGTTTTAATGACACATTTTTTGTTATTTTACAGGTTCACTCTTAGGAGGAGCCAGTGCAGTGGACAGTTGGTTTCATTTTATAGAATTATTCTTTTGGTGAGTGTAGAACAGGATTTGCACAACATACTGTATAATTACATCACCATAGTTTTTATTTTATTTTGGAAATTATAAAGAGACGTGGACAGGTCTGGTTTGAACTATGCTATGAAATGGTCATGCAAAAGTTGCAATTTTAGGACTTCAACACGTTTAGAGCTCTAAATTGACCATAGGTGTGAATGTGAGTGTGAATGGTTGTCTGTGTCTGTGTGTCAGACCTGTGATGACCTGGCGACTTGTCCAGGGTGTACCCCGCCTTTCACCCATAGTCAGCTGGGATAGGCTCCAGCTTGCCTGCGACCCTGTAGAACAGGATAAAGCGGCTAGAGATGATGAGATGAGATGAGAACACGTTTAGAGCTCATAAAGCATTATAGATTGAAACATTTTCACACCAGTCAAGGCCAGTCACTACCCCGCTTGTACTCAGATTGTCCTTGTTCCTTTAATGGTTGGGGTGCACTTCACACATATTTGTCTCGAGATCATCCAGAAACTGTACCGGTAGGGCGCATTGTTTCTTTTTCCTGTCTTGTTTGTAATTTATGTAGTTTTCACACAGAGAAGCAATATTTTGAACACCTCGGGACTCATCTTAAAAAGCACGAAACTGTGCAGTGTGTGTTTAAAGGGTGTGACTATAGCACTTGTATATATACAACTTTTGCTTCACATAAAAGTAGGAAGCATACTCCTCACTGTCTGGAAGATTTTAAGAGTACTGTATTTCAGGTGTTTCCAAATCAGGCAACAGATGATAGTTCGTTGGTAGATGGTAGCTCATTGGTAGATGAAAGTGAAGGTACTTCTAAGGAAACACTTGTTGGGGAGGGTGAGGACTTGGTTAAAGTCATTGTAGATGAGCTTGGTTCTTTACTGTTTAAATTAGATTGCATCTTCAATGTGCCCAGTAGGTGTATAGATGAGATTGTAGAGGAGCTTCAATTTATCACTTCCTCTGCATCTGTACCCGTTATAAAAAACATTGTCCATAAGACATTAGAGGACCACAATTGCACTGTCGGAGAACTGGTGATCACAGATTTGGTAAATAGAATTTGTCAGTTAAATCCTGTTAGTGCAGCCTTTAGTGAAGGTCCACTTGGTACAGCATACCAGAGAAAAAGGTACTTAAAGGAACACTTCTCTATTGTTGAACCAGTGGAGTACATACTTGATAGTAAAGAAGGAAAGTCATTCCAATGTATACCAATTTTGCAGTCCTTGTCAGAAATTTTGAAAGATGGTGACATTCAGGAGAAGGTGTTAAGTCCAAAGTATTCTAGTTATTGCAACTATGCTAGTTTTCGTGACGGTTCCCATTTTAAGGAAAATAGTTTTCTATCTGGAGAAGAGTTCAGACTTTCACTTCTACTCTACTGCGATGACTTTGAAATATGTAATCCATTAGGAACCTCTCATAAGAAGCACAAGGTAACAGGTGTCTACTGGGTCTTGGCTGATATCCCAGCTGTATTAAGGTCTACTTTATCATCTATTTACTCTGCGATTTTATGTAAGGCAGATGACGTGAAGCAGTTTGGTTATCCTCGAGTGCTGGAGCCCTTATTTACTGATTTGAAAACCCTTGAAGAGCATGGTCTTTTTGTCTCCTGTTTGGGGAAAGTCATAAAGGGCACTGTATTTTCTGTGATTGCTGACAACCTTGGTGCTCATTCATTGGGGGGGTTTGTTGAAAGTTTTACTGGGTCACATGTTTGTAGATTTTGTGCTGGAGAGTGGTCCCAGTTTCAGGAACTTGAAGTCAGGGCAGGTGTATTCCCTGGGAGAACAAAACAGCAACACCAGTTAGACGTGGAAGCAGCAGTAGCCAGTAATACCCATAGTCATGGAGTTAAAAGACAGTGTGCAGTTACAGAAAAGTTGAATTACTTTCATGTGACAACAGGTTACCTGCCTGATTTACTGCACAATTTACTTGAGGGAATTGTACCTGTAGAATTAGCACTGTGTTTAGAAATCTTAATAAAGAAGAGGTATTTCTCTCTTGGGGAGCTGAATATAATCATCAAGCAATTCCCATACAAAGGGAAAGACAGGACTAATTGCCCCACACATATACCACCAATCTTTGCCTCCCGTAAAACCATAGGCGGCAACGCACATGAAAATTGGTGCCGACTGCGGCTGCTTCCGCTTATTTGGCTCCAGAGTACAGGAAGAGGACCAGGCAGGGCAGTTGTTGATGACACTCAAAGATGTTGTTGAGTTGTGCATGTCACCTACCCACACAGATGAAAGCATTGGTGTTGCGTTAGACATTTCCGCAGCAGTCTATCGTGTGTACAGTCACCACAGTGGCTAACTAGCAGCAGCTAATGGCTAATATTCATGGGAGAAAATAACTGACACACCATTGTCTCTTTGGCCTCTGACACTCACTAACTCACTGGCCTTTTATTCTGCGCATGCTCAATATATACATCCCGGTGCACGCAGGCACTCACGTTCAGCATGACATCACTATGTAAGCTATTTAGCATGACTTTGGCACTATTTATCAAATATGCTTAACACTCCCACTCAAAGACATGTTTATAGCTCCCTCTAGTGGTAAACAAAACCAAAAATACATAACTCCAAAACTCAAAATAAAACCTTTGGCATACAGTACTGGCAGTGTTCTGAAAACTTCAAATAAAACTTATAATTACAAAACTTAACAGTTCACATTTCTCTCCAGAAACATTTACATCTGTCAGCTCTCATTACTCTCCAAACAAATATCCCTTGAACTTCTCAAATTTAGCCTTTGTCAATGGCTTGGTAAGAACATCAGCTACCATGTTTGCAGTAGGGCAGTATTCTATTAATATCTTCCCTTCTGTGTGTGCAGAATGTACAAAGTGATACTTAATATCCACATGTTTGCTTCTCTGTCTGCATACTGGGTTCTTAGACAATGCGATTGCCCCCTGATTGTCCTCATGTGTGTCAGATAACGGAATCCAGGGACACATGTCGGCCCGGGGGCATTTTGAATTATTGACAGATTCAGAAAGTACAGTTTCTAAGCTTTCCAATGATGCCTTCCATGTGGAGATCTGACAATATTTGAAGAATGTGTGGCCTTTTGAAAGTGCATACCTCTTAAAACAGAAAAGGGAGAAAATCGCCCTCAAAGTTTTCCAGCTACTCTGGGTGTAGGGCGGGCACATAATGGTGCTCATTTTGCATGACATTAAGGAAAGCCCTACCCCCTACTAGCTAGCACGATGCTACTTTCATGTAAACAAAGATCACCACGTCAATTTTCCTTCCATGCAAAGTATGCCCAAAACAATTATGAAGTACAAAAATAAGTCCTAAAGTATACTTTAACGTTTTGTGGTTGAAAAATTACTCACACCGTTAGAAAGAAAGATAGCATGATGATGACACAACTAACACAACGCTAGTTTCATGTAACCAAACCACAACACTCTCCGGTACATGCAAAAATAACAAAATACTCACACCGTAAGAAAGAAAGATAGCACGATGATAACACAACTAACACAACACTAGTTTCATGTAACCAAACCACAACACTCTCCGTTACATGCAAAAATAACCACACAGCCTTAGATTAATAAACTTACCCCATCAGAAAGAGAAACGTCGCCTTACACACCAATTCCTCCGATGGAATGTAGTTCTAGAACACTTCCTTTTGGTTGCGTTTTTTTTGCTAGAAATGGTTATCTCCGATGTAAATACCATGTGTCTGTTTGCTTTGCGGTGTTTCAGCTCCTCTGCACTCTGTTTAGCTTGCTCATTCCATAGTGAAATTACATGCCTGTATGCAGCTTAAGTAGCCACAAGCTCAGCTCGTATCATACAGCTGATTCGCGAAAAAAAACAAACAAAAGACTTAAATCATCATGTGAATGGCCCATATGGTAATTTACCCACACACCCCCAGCAGGCTACAGTCCTGACAAAAATGACAGTTTGCAACAAAAAATGTATGCTTTTCCAACAAAACAATCTATTATCTGAAATACTGATTGCATTCTTCAAGATCTCAACTTGCACATGATGGAAAAAAACGAAAATCACAAATTTCGAAAAAAAAAAAAAAGCTTCTTTTGCGATTATCTCGGATTCG
Source organism: Neoarius graeffei (assembly GCF_027579695.1). Lineage (NCBI taxonomy): Eukaryota > Metazoa > Chordata > Actinopteri > Siluriformes > Ariidae > Neoarius > Neoarius graeffei. The sequence continues at coordinate 31,013,339 of NC_083569.1, forward strand.
TTTCGGCCGACATGCGTCCCTGGATTCGGTGAGGTGTCACATATATCTTGACTGGTACATGCTGGTTACTACCATCCATTCCTTTAAGTAGTTGTACTAGGTACATACTCTCTTGAGTAGTGGCTGCTAGAGCTATATAGACCCTTTTCACGTGAGGTCACGACAAACGTGGCCGCCATTTTGGACATGAACTACCAGTAGTCTACCACAGCCAACAACGAGGAACAACGGCGAAGCATCGAAAGGAATATAGCCATCAAAGAAAGTTTTTACTTTCAGCAAGATTTCCATCATGCCATTATATTGTTGTGCACCTGGATGTAGTAACCATCAACACACAAGGCAAGATTTATCATTTTATCGGATCCCGACAGATGCTGACTGACGGAGAAGATGGATGGTCTCTAAAATATTGGCAAAATGATGTTTATTGACATAGCAATCGTGTGTAACGGGAAGCATTTGCATATCCGAAGTGTTGTGTTTACATCAAAGATAAAATAAAACGATATGACAACGACTGCTGCTGCCAGGTTGAGGACACAAACTAGTAGAAAGGAAGTGTGCCAACAGACTTCCTTTGTGGTCGATTCTGCTTTAAGGTACAGTGTTTCCCCTAGAAAATGTTTGAAGGTGCGGTGGCAAGACCTGCGCTCAGACATCCCACCCCAGTACGAGGATAAAAACAGCCAACAGCACAGAAGGCTGTACATAGATAATCCATCAGTCATGACTTTAGCCCACAACATGCCAGCACATAATTGCGCAGAATAAAATGCTAAAACAGCCAACAGTACACAACAAAAGCACCTCGGTAGTAGGCGAACTCAACTTAAACAACTTGCTTGTATCAGTACCAATGCAGTATAGAAATATTGAAAACAGAGGAAGCAGTGCACTCGGCGGTGCTAATAGAAGTAACCAATGACTTACCCTTAAAACTTCCCAAAGGCCTGCCTGCGTCTGTCATTGACCTGCACGGATTCCTTTGCGATGGCTGTCATGTCAGTTTGTTCCAGAATGTCACGGTGAATATGGCAGTTCATCAAGTCATTCAGTCTCTTTTGTGTTATTGTGGATCGGAGGTATGATTTCAGTTGACGAAGTGTGGAAAACGAACGCTCTGCTGATGCTGAGGGCACGAAGGCCAAAAGCCAGGGCACCGAGGCCATAAAATAAAACAATGATTTTAAGTTCATGTCTATAATGAATCTAATTTAAGGACTAATGACTCTTCTGAGGAAGATTGGAGTCCCGGTCAAAACTATCAAGCAGGTAAAGAAACATCTACAATATTATGTCTGAGGATA